>NC_034599.1:94127749-94142116 GCF_900095145.1 Mus pahari
TAAGATTTATTTGTTTATTGTATGTAAGTACACTGTAGCTATCTTCAGACACTCCAGAAGAGGGCGTCAGATCTTGTTGCGGATGGTTATGAGCCACCATGTGGTTGCTGGGATTTGAACTCTGGACCTTCGAAAGAGCAGTCGGGTGCTCTTACCCACTGAGCCATCTCATCAGCCTTGATTTGAGTTTTGTTATAATCAATTCTTTATCTACAAGACATACATATCTCTTTACATTTTTATCAAAAACAAAACAACACACACACACACACACACACACATTTGGCTTGGACTGGCCAAATAATGACCTGTAGATTCCATTTCCTCTTTTTAGTATTTGGTGTCAGTTAGTGCTTAAGGTAGGGTTACTGTTGCTGTTATGAAACACCATGACCAAAAGCCAGGTGGGAGGAAAAGATTTATTTTGCATACTCTTCATTATTGCAGTTCATCATTAAAGGTGATCATGGCAGGAACCTGGAGACAGGAACCTATGCAAAGGCCATGGGTGAATGCTGCTTATTGGCTTGTTCCCTAGGCTTGCTCAGCCTCCTTTCTTGTAGAACCCAAGACCACCATCCCATTGTAGCACCATCCATAATAGACTGGACCCTCTTATGTCTATCACTAATTAACAAAATGCCCTACAGGCTTGCCTATACCCTGGTCTTAAGGAGACATTTTTTAGTTGGGGTTCCTTCCTCTAGGCTGGTTCTAGCTAATGTGAAGTGGACGTAAAAACAAGCCAGTACACTTAGCAGCCCCCACTCAAGCCTTCAGTTCTTATAGTTGTTATTGACCTCACTCCCTCAAATATTTGCTATTCAGCTAGCATACATTGCCTTCCACCTACAGATAAGGATATGAGCAAATATGGTGCTATTCTGTATCAGTAACTATCACCTATCATGATATTCAAGTAATCTAGTCCAAAGTGTGATCTTAAATACTTCCTTTGCATCTTCTCTGTTAGGTCATGTTCATGATAAACCAATCTTGATTCTGAGTCATTGGTCACTTAATTGAATTTATGTTCTGAAACATGCATTATTTGACCATTTCATCAGTGTATGAATATGTACAGTTTGTTTATGAACAGCCTTGAAAATATACATCAATCACATATGGACCTCTTAAAGTAGACTAGAAACTCAATAAACATGAAATGTTTGAGGCTGCTGTTGGCTTAACTCAGCATACTATTTTACTCTAAATTTCTTAGGTGTATGTTCTGAAATCATGTACTACAGTAGATACATAAGGAAGCAAATAACCATTATAATTTAATGTTTTATATTATCCTGAATTCTATGTGCACAGTTTGTTTACACCTTCATGACAACAAACACATCACTAACACTGGTATTTTAATGGCTAAAATGTCACAGTTAAATAAGAACTTTTTGGCTACATTATAATCATATATATTTTGTACATAATCCCTCCTTGACCAAAACATCCTTTTATAGCATGTGATTGTATTGAGATTTTTATTTGGCTACAGTCAATAAGAAAGTGGGGAAAGTATAATTCATAAAGCAAACAAACAAAAATATGATTTCAGAGTTGTTTTATATCACTTCTCAGGCTTTTGGCTAAGATCACGCGCAGAGATGTTTTATTATTGTGTTGTTTGCTTACCCACTCCTTTTGAGAGACGCTCTTTTCTTAGGATATGATTTCACAGAGTACTTTATTTAGGAAATAAATTGCGCCTCAAATATATTACTTCTAGATATCACTGAAAAATGGAACAAAGAGGAAATAAAGATTAGACGTTTTAACGATAAGATTTATTTAAAGGGGGACTGAGAGGAGGGTTAATGGCTGGAATGAAAATAAAGAATAAAAAAATATTCATTTTATTTATATCTATCTATGTCGATGTTTGTATGAATGTTTGCCATGTGTGGACATGCCTGTGGAAGCCAAAACATGACGCTGGATTCCCTCTGTAGTTGAAGTTACAGGCTGTTATAAGAAGCCTGATTTGGATGTTGCGAACTGAACTCTGTTCTTCTGAAGGATTAGCAGGTGCTTTTGACTTCTGAGCTATCTCTCCAGCCCTGGGTTAGACTGTTTTATCCTCAATTATTTGAGGTTTTTCTCTGGCTGGTTATTGTGTATTGTCATTTCTTCTGAAAGTGTACAAATAAAGACCAAATATCAGCCAACATAGACAAAGGCTAAAGAAGTAGCCAAGTAATGGAGATTTGGGTGGTACCTGAGTAGAATATGCTGTGGATACTTGTTTCCTCTTGAGCCCTTAGAGAAAAACACTACTTTGTTTTTCTTAATTAGTTAAAACAGCACATATAGTGAAGTGAATATATATACCTCTTTTCTTTCATTTCTTCATCCTATTAATGACCATGGAAGATAGTGACATTAGAAAAATCTAAAATGTAAAAAGAAAAATCACCCCTTCCACTAATTTTTGTTTTCAAACTTAACAGTGTACTCCTGTGTTTAATTTTTAAGTGAAATTTTATAAATTCCAGAATAGCTGATGTATGTATCATTTCTTGTGCAGTTAACAAACTGTTGAGTTAAAAACTAAAATCTAATTTGAGCATGAAAACTTCAGTCTTATTTAAATTCTTTCTTAGTGTTACATAGATTTCTAGATTATATTGACTATATTTTGATCTCCAACATCCTCTATTCTATTTTTTTATGTGCAATCCAGTCTTTTTATTTATGAAGTTCAAGTCTCTTAACCTGTTACATTTTTGTAAATTAAGAAGTGTTGGGGTCTAGAGATGACTGCTCCTCCAAAGGTCCTGAGTTCAATTCCCAGCAATCGCATGGTGACTCACAACCATCTGTAATGAGATCTGATGCCCTCTCCTGGTGTGTGTGTAGACAGCTACATTGTGCTCATATATATTAGATCGACAGACAGGATGGAGAGAGAGAGTGGAAAGAGAGAGAAAGGGAGGGAGGAATGGTTTTGAAGACTTTTTAAAGAATATTCTCTGCTGGGATAGAATTTAGCTCAGTATATTGTAGTATTCTACTAACGAATAGATGATAGGATTTCTGACTCTTCTTTCCAGAGTTTGTCTCCATTTTAAGTAGTTGGTTACTTACCTGGTTTCCTCAATGCTCTCTTTTCTCAGTGATATAGGGAAGCATATGCTAAATATTGGGTGGATGAGTAAATGATTATCCCTTAATAGAATATTGTTTTTATGGGATTGTTCTATAATTATAAGCAGAATAAATGAGCATACCATTTTCTACCAATAAAAATGGATTATAAATTTAACATACTACAGAGGTAAATGGACAGGATATCATGATCAGGCATTGCTTCTAAATATTTGATGGTTTTAGTTATTAAGTTATTACAAATTTTATGGCATTTTTTATTAACCCATATGTTGATTTAGATTATGCAGTTGGTCTTTCTCATCCTATATTTAAGTATGAAATAAATTGAATAAGTTTGCCTGAGAGTTATTTTATTCTTCATAGAGTCTTGTTTTTTTAACTCTTGAACACCTGAAATGATTGTTTCATTCTTTTTTTCTTTATATTTCTAAAGCAAGGGGAAGTCAGACTGAAGTGTTTGAAAGCTCTACAAAGCCTGTATACCAATAGAGAATTATTCCCCAAATTGGAGCTGTTTACTAATCGATTCAAGGTAAGTGGCAAAATGATGAATTAATGTTTTTCTCTTCGCTAATACTAGTTATACTTACATTAACAAATGGCATTACCATGCTGTGTTTGGTTTCTACTTTTTATTATTGTTTTATTAATTTGCAAAGTATTTAGTGTCATTGTGGCATTTTTCAATGTGCCTTGTTTTTATTGATTCTTTTCCCCCAGCCTTCTCTCACATTTTTCTACTTGCACCCTATCCTTCTACCTGAGTGGGTTTCTTTTAACTTTCAAATCATGTATGTTCTATGCCCTTTACTAGACAGAGCTGTGCTTTGTAGCTCTTACTGTCCCGGAACTGCCCTGTTGAACAGGTTGGCCTCTAACTCACTGACCTCCCTGCCTTTGCCTGCCTACAGAGTGCTAGTATTAAAGGTGTGTAACATCACCACCCTCCAGGGTAAGATTTTCTAAAAGGTTCTGTGTGCCATATAGATAAGAACCCCATCCTTGTACCTGTTGTTTGGAATATTGTAGATGTGTTAATTGTTAATAATTGATCTATGATATAATTTATCTCTGACATTTCTTTTCTAATCTTCATTTTGGAAGACCTGTTTTAAGAATGAATTTAGTATTGAGGTCTTCCACCATTACGATAGCAGGACCCATTGGGTTTTTATGATGTTTAGTGTTTGTTGGACAAAAGTGTTCGCTCCATGTTTAGTTCCTATAGATAATTATAATTGTTATTTTTTGTTGATTTATTTCCCCTTAATTTATAGTGGCCTTCTTTATACCTTCTAAATTGTTTCTGTATGAAGTATGTGAGTTTTTTCGAGACAATGGTATAATTTGAATCCTATGTTTTACTCCAGACACTTCAACTTCATCTTTTTCATTGTCTTGATGTCCTCCATCTCAGAGATTGTGTTCTTCCACTTCCTCTTGTGTGTTGCACTTTCTCCTGTTTTAATTTATTGCTTGTTCCTTCAGTTTAGTTCTTTTCAATACATGAGTCCCCTTCCTCAGTTTTTAAATTTTCTTTCAAGTGACTGTCTCATTTATTTTGATAATTTTTCTTAGTCCTAAATTGATTTCCTCTCCTGTATTTTAGTTTTCTCTGTGATCATTAATCCTTTTTAAATGTAGCACTCTGATATTGTTGTGGGTTTTTAGCTTTTATGTTATTTTTGGTTTGGTTCATTGATAGGTTATTAGTAAGGCCATAGTAGAATCTTAGTGTTTGGGTTTTTTGTTTTGTTTTGTTTGTAATCTGCTATTTTTAATTTTCCCCTTTCCCAGTGTTTTGTTTGTATTATTTAGTGTTAATTCTCCTGTCAGACTATCTTTGCTTGGATTTATATTCAGGACAGAAGGAGCCCCAGAGTCAACTACTGTAACAAATAAAATGGCTTGCCAGCATTCTCTGTGTTAGCCGCAAGAGAAACTTACTCAGTTCATTTGTGTCCCAGAAGGTTCAAGGACTGGAGTACTAGGGTTGGAGAAAAATGGAATAAGGAATTTTTGTTTGCTAAAGGAGCCAATTTTAAGGAGTGACATGAGAAATGGAAAAGGGAGAAAATTAATTGTGTGTGTGTGTGTGTGAGAGAGAGAGAGAGAGAGAGAGAGAGAGAGAGAGAGAGAGAGAGAGAGAGAGAGAGAGAGAGAGAGAGAGAGAGAGAGAGGAGAGAGAGAAAGGGAAACAGAGGCAGGGACAGGAACAGACAGACCCAAGAGAAGACTCAACAAGTGAAGGCCATGATTGCCGAGCCTGAGGACCTGAGATTTCATCAGAACCCACATGGTTGAAGAAGAGAAACATTGATTGACCTCTGTGTGTATGCAGTCAAACACACAAACCAAATAAATGCAATTTTAATGATAAAATAACAACAACAATAATAATAATAATCAAGGAAAAGAAAATGTGCCCTGTATTAATGGGCTTTTTCCTGCTTAGAAGATATGATCTTGACTTTACTGAGGGTTTTTCTCTGTTGCCCGCCTGCCTGCCTTCCTTCCTTCCTTCCTTCCTTCCTTCCTTCCTTCCTTCCTTCCTTTCTTCCTTCCATTTTGTTTGTTTGTTTGTTTGTTTTTGTATTATGTCTGAGATTGTAGGTAGAGAATGAGTATGCTATTGGTTTTAATAATTCAAATAAGTATGCCTCTGCAATGAGGATTTTTGTGGCTAAAATTCACTTCTTTCCCAATTTCCCCAATCTAGTTTTTCTGGACTGTCTGTATCATGGGTCCTTTGGTAATAATTTAGTGTACATAGGGCTTTCCATGCCTGAGGCTCTGAGGGGATCTGGAGGGCCTAGTCACTTGTAGTCACCCTTTTTTCCATTCTCACCATACTAAGCAAAGCTCCTCCCTTAAGCCTGTGAGGTGGGGCAGCTTATCCTCACCGTGGGGGCTGTGGACATCTTGAGTCTGCCTCATGTCTAAACTGCCTTGCCTACTTGTGCTGCTCTTGCCAGTCAGTGGTCGTTAGGGACTCCTGGCACTACCAGGATGGCAACATGTTTCAGGTTCTGCTGCATTCTTCCTGTAGTCCCTCCCCATCTCTTGCTTTCTAGGGCAGTGGTTCAGGTGGGGGATGTTCAGCCTTTCAGATTTCTGTGTTTCAGACTCCTTTATTTTTGTGATGCTTTCCAAAACTTGTGCTCCAAGCTCTTTTCTGGATACAGCAAATTTTAACTTGCATCTGAGTTTTCAGTAGGAGGAATGTCTGGAAAGGTGACAGTCAGTGCTCCGAACTTTATGTAGCTGAAGTCACCTTTAGAGAGGAAATTCCGCCTAGTCTTTTTTTCTGTTTTTGATAGTTTTATCTTTCTGTATTGGTGGCTTTTTCTCTTGTCTGTCTTCAGTATAATCTCATACACCATCTTTTTGTTGTTGTTGTTTTTTTTTTTTTTTTGGAAGCTCCTATGAAATTGATGACTAAATATCCTTCACAGCGTACCCTATAGGAGTTCTTATTTGTAGCTTCAAGGGAAGTTTATTACTTAAAACGAGAATTTATTATAAAAAATCGTTTTGAATGTGTTAATTTTTTTAACTGATAGTTTACTTAACATAGTGTTTGGGAAATGCCAGTTAATGAGAAACATTTTCAGGTGCACCTTTAATCACAGTCCTGGGCAGGAAAAGGTGTGTAGATCTCTGTAGGTTCTGACTTGGTGTGGTCTACATAGTGATTTCCAGGCCAGCCAGGGCTATACATAGTAAGCTTCTGTGTTGAACAAACAAGCAAAAACCCACACCCCATTTAAATAAGATGGTTTCAAGAGTAAAATTTGCCAAGCAAGGCATGGTGGTACATAGCTATAATCCCAGCACTAGGGAAGTAGAGGCAAATGAATCTCTGACAAGTTTGAGGCCAGCAAAGGCTACATAGTGAGAAAAGATTGATAACTTCCTGTTTTATCTTTCTTGCTATTGCATGCATGTCTTAGAATACTTTAAGCCTTCTTGGCTCATTTATATTCAAGATTGACTCGTTTATAACTTCTTTCAGGATCGCATTGTATCAATGACTCTTGACAAAGAATATGATGTTGCTGTGGAAGCAATTCGATTGGTTACTCTGATCCTTCAGTAAGTATAGTGTCTGTTAACAGTTTAATCTTTCATTTTAATGGGTTTTTTGTTCTTCAGGATTAGTACTTTAATAAGTACCTAACACAAAGGGTCTGCATTTACTTTTAAGGTTCTGTTTATAACCAAATATATTTTAGGTGTTTTGAAATATGGTCTTACACTGAAGCCCAGGTTCAGCACTTACTATGTAGCATAGACTCAAATTAGAAAAATCCTCCTGCCTCAACTTCCTGAGGTATAGGATTATAGATATGAGTTGTTTTTCATTTGAACTGATATTAGTTTCTTCATATAAAAGTTTGTTTGTGCAGTCTAGGAAAAGTATTTATGAAGTATCATAATTTGTTATTAAAAATAAAAACTCAAGGCTTCAAAAAGAAGTTTTCAAGCTGGGCGTGGTGGCGCACGCCTTTAATCCTAGCACTTGGGAGACAAGAGGTAGGCGGATTTCTGAGTTCGAGGCCAGCCTGGTCTACAGAGTGAGTTCCAGGACAGCCAGGGCTACACAGAGAAACCTTGTCTCGAAAAACCGAAAAAAAAAAAAGTTTTCAAAAAGGTTTTCTATGAATGTAGAGGTAAAAGAAATTAAACAATTATTTTCAGTTTTTAAACGTATTAAATGGATTGATAAATAATTTTATACATTAATTTGTAGTGTTTACTGAGCTAGAAAATTCTATCAGATAATGTGTATTCTAGCAAAAGTGTTTTTTTGTTTTTTTTTTTTTTTTAATCTGACTATTTTATAATCACATCTGTCCCAGGAATCTAGTCAAATGTCAAATTTTGCTTGGGTTCCTTTGTCTATGTCCTAATAACTGTGATTTTTTTGTTTTGGTTTTTGTAAGTTTAGCTTTCTAATATATTATTTGTTATACATGAGTCCTGTCTTACTAGATGATTCTCTCCTCTTTGGCTTTTAAACCCTACTTGGCTAGTTCTCATATTTTTTCTTAAAATATATGTCAGATGCCTCAAACTTTGATGTTATTTTAAATGTAAGAACTGTACTGTGTCTTCCTTTAGTCCCAGCACTAGTTATTAGAGGTTGTCATCTGTGTGAGTCCCATGTCAGCCAGGGATACATTGTAAGACTTAAAATTAATTTGTAATGTTATAAATGCATAACATATTTATTTGATGTGATTTTTGTTCATTTCTGCATGCAAATGTCACTTACGTATGTTTTATCTGGAGGGTTTTACATATGTGACCACAATAGTGTGTATTGTTTACATGATATACTTTTGCTGTCAGTAGCATTTAGTATTATCTACATATTACAATGTAAAGAAGCCTTTAATTTTATAGTCATTTTATATGTACAACATTTAGAACTCCTAAACATCTGATGCTTTCTTGATCCTATTGCTTTTATCATATAGATTATTAGAATATCCTGGACAAATAACTGAAACTTTTTTACTTCATAATTCTCATTTCCTTGCCTTGTCTGATAGCCAAGACTTCCTGCTCTATTAATACTATCCTTAATAGCAGATATTGTTTGGTTTGAAAGACATTTGAAATATTTGTTTCTTTGTTATTATTTTGTAAATGGGTCGTTGGATGGGTTTATTTTATGTTTATTTGTGATGCTGGGAACTTAGCCCAGGGCCTAGTGCTCGCTATACAAGTACTAGGTCGTAGGTTACATGCTCAAAATATAGTTAGCTGTATAATGAAATATCTGTTTATTTTTCATGCATTTAAGCCTGTTCATTAGCCTGAACTAAATTAATATATTTATCTTATTTAAACATGTTTCCTTCCTTGAATAAATTGTATTTGAACCTAGTGTATTTTGTTTTGCTTAAATACAACATTAGAGTTCATTGGTTTCATTTGGGCTGATATTTGTGTGTTCATGAATAAATTTGACACGCTTTTTAAACTGATGTCATTTTTAATTAATAATTAGAAACAAGAAAAAGTGTGGAAGTGTTTATATTGGTAGAGTGCTTTCCTAGCATCCACATAGCCTTGGATTTCACCTCCATTACCACAAAAGCATAGTATAAAAAATGTTCATATTAATGGAATAAAAAGACAGTCTCTGTGACTTTATGTATGTACCTACCTGATTGTGTCTGTGTTTCCTTAAAGTAGTTACCACTTTTGGTAATGCCACGCCGAGTACTCCAGAGTTGCTCATTTTCTGCACATTGTCCAGTTGTGGCTCTCTATGTTAATTACCATTTATTACAAGAAGAAGCTTCTCTGATGAGATTTGAATGAGGCACGTATCTAGGCTTATAGCAATATGTAATTAGTGATCATTTTATTGCCATGTTCATTTACTACAATAATAGTAGTAGGTTTTCCTCTAGGGTCCATGATCTCTGTATTCTCAGGTTCATGACCTCATTAAAAGTGTTCAGGAAATGTGCCTTAAATTGCTTTTTCTTTAAAAAAGTGGTTTGTTACCTCTATAACATTTGTACCACTCTTGCGAGCAGGTTGTTAATAGTTTACAGACTTCATAGCTAGTTAAGATTGATTATTTCTCTCCTTCTGTAGTTTATGTAGGGCACTTTGAACATTAACCAGTAGTGGAGTTTCCAGTTGAATACCAGCTAGGTTACTTCATAATGTGATATCATTGGCAGTTGCTTATAATGTTTTTTATTTTATGTATATGAGTACAGTGTAGCTGTTTTCAGACACACCACAAAATGGCATCAAACTCCATTACAGATGGTTAAGAGCCACCATGTGGTTGCTGGGAATTGAGTTCAGGACCTCTGGAAGAACATTCAGTGCTCTTAACCACTGAGCCATCCCTCCAGCCCCTGGTTATAAGGTTTTTTTAAGGAGGTCTATTTAGGCAAATTAGAAAGATGTTCCTGATATGTTTTATTTGGTAGCATAAGTTGTCTAGTGGGGATGTTGCTGTTCTGAAGTTCATAATTGAGTTTCCTTTTTTTATAATTTTTTAGTTTCATACATAATATGTATGCTGTATTGTAATATTTGCTACCTGTCATCTCTTTTTTCCTCGGAATCTCTTCTTCCCAGTATGCTATAGCTTCAGTAATTACACAGCTGAAGGAAATGGCACCACTGCAGCCAGCATAAGTTTACTTTTAAATACTACATTGTTTGCAAAAATAAGTTAGAACAAGCAGTCGTTCATGAATATTCACTCATGAGTACTTTGTTTCCCTTTATGTTTTCCAGTTTTATTATATCCTATTATGTATATTTTATCATCCACAGATAGTTTATTGAAAAGAACAATATTCCTTTTTATTTTATTCTATTATCTCAGTATGTGTTCTGGTATTTCAGGCAATGTTGAGTATGTTTTTATAAACACTGTGGTTGGAGGACCCACATGTTGGCTCAATAAATAAATGTGCTTTCTACCAAGCCTGCTTATTAGAGTTTAATCCCAAGAACTTTCATTGTAGAAGGAAAAAGTCAACTCACACAAATTGTCCTCTAACCCCACATGTGCTGTAGCATGTGTACATGTTATCCTTCATTCTCACAAAGGGAATAAATCAATATAATGAAATTTAAAACAGTAATTTTAAAGATAGTTTTCTAGCATGGACAAGGCCTATACTCAATGTATGGGGATATATATATATATCCCCATACATAAATATATTTATATATGTATATATATTCATTACTTTGAATTTACTTATGGTACCTAATATCTATACCTTGTATTACAAGTTTACCATTTTATGTTTTTCATTTTTTTAATTACATGTATATCTGTCTCTGTGTGTATACCTACAGAAGCCAAAGTCATAGATTATCCTAGAGCTGGAGTTACAAGTGTTTGTAAACCACTCAACATAAGTCCTCCAAATCCAAGAGCAGTACCTGCTCGTAACCACTGAACCTTCTCTTGGGCCTTGTTTACCCTTTTTAAGAGCAATATGTTAGTCTCTATTCAAAGTGTTGACTTGCCTTTCTTTCATATATTGTTGCTTTGTGTGCTTCATAGTGTATTAATAAATGTTACCATTGTTACTATTCTGTACCATTCCTAATCATTTATGAAATTTTCTTTCCTTTTAAATACTTTTTTAATAAACTGAGTTAATTTCTTTTTTCAACAATGTTTTCAAACCTTCTGAGAACTTGATAGGCTGGACAAGAAAGTATTCTTTTTACAGCAAACTTAAAAAATAGGTTACCTAATTTCAACAACTTAAATTTTTTTCTCCATGAATTTTTATTGGAATAGAAGAATAGATGTATTAAAGATACAATGTTGCCCTCTACCTGTGTCTTTCCTATGTCATTGGTAAGATCTCTCGCTGTTCTAGGAATTTGTGATTACAAATATCTCAGAGATGCCAATCCATCATTTGTCTCTTCTGCCTTGTCACTTAGACCTGACTTTCAGGTTTTCTATGTTGGATCTCCTTGGTGCTTCAGATGATTTTACTGGAACTATTCTAGTTGGCTCATTTGTAAATAGCCCACATGGATTATAGGAAACCCAGAGCTTATAGATGGAGGCGGTTCACCTCGCTTGCCTTTTAGCCCTCATGGTTTTCTCTGCTTTCATGGATTCCTCCACACAGTCCTTTTATCTTTTAGAACTCTTTATGCCCTTGCTGTGTACCAGGTCATGAACATAGTCTCAAGATATATTTATAAAGTTTCATAGTTTTCTGAGACTTGATATGTCTTATTAGCTTCATGAATACCTCATGACAGGACTAGAGGGAGGACTCAGCAAGTTAAGAACAGTGGCTACTCTTCAAAAAGATGCAGTTTCAATTCTACATGGCAGCCCACAACTGACTATAACTTCAGTTCCAGGAGATATAGGACGCCCTCTTTGGGCCTCCACATTCACCAGGCTCACATATTGTACACAGACATACATATATACAAAGCAGCCAAGCCCATAAAAAAAATCAAAAATCTATAAAGGTTTCATTATATTACAATTTCTAACACTGTTACATTAAAAAAAAATCACAGGTATTAATGCAATTTCACAGTCTCCTAATTCATCTAGTTTATTTAGTTTAGTACTTGATAATGAGCTAAGAATCAAAATCCAGCTTACCGGTCTCTTATAGAATGTGCACGAAACGACCTGGCTTTCCTTCTCTTGGCACATAGGATTACTGGTAAACCTTCCCACAGGACAGGTAAAAATCACATTTTATATCCCATTATAAACTCCTCTAAATATTTTTGTACCATCTGTCAGTTCTACTAATGTTTTGGTTGTTTTGTTTTTTTTCTCCCTACAAAGTATGACAATGTGGCTCAGTCGAGTCCCAAACTTCCTCTCTTCTTTCTCAACCTCTGGAATTACTGCCTTAATTCTACATTTGATAGAATATTTTCCTCTTATTTATGAAATCATATTTCTGAGATATAAGTTTTCATTGGGATATTTTTTCCTGAGGATATTTTCCCATGATAATACTTTGTTTCAGGAGCTTGAGCCTACGAATTGGACATCTATATAGATATTTGTCCTAACTTATTAATTCCTGCTTAGCAGTCATGAGACTTGTCTGTCTCAGTTGTGGTCTTTTAAATCTGGGGATATGGAATGTATAGATTTATAAAATTAGTTCTCCTATACCTAGTATTTCTTTCTAATGTCTGTTAATAATAAGATTATTCTCTGCTTATATTATCCTGCCTGCTTCATCATAATGGAACAAGCATTGTTGGGGGTTAAAGGGAGAGTGTATTATCTACTAGATTCTTGAAGTTCTTGGGTATTAAGGCATCTCTATTTGAGAATCTATGAAATAAACTTGTAAAAATATATATATTGTCAGGGACCTATGCTCAGTAATGTATTCAAACTAATGGTGGATCTGTAATACTATTAATCATTTAAAAATATACTAACAAGCAGGAAATGGATGTTTCATTTTGGGGACAAAGGGGCCTAAAAAGCATTTTGATCAATTGGGAAACAGAATTTTGAATAAAGAAATGTAATAATAGAAAAATTATGTTAGTAAAGGAACGGCTGGAACTGAAAAGATGGCTCAGCTCATACATAAGTTTGCCCTCAAACCTGATGATCTGGATTGAATCCCAGGGACCAACATGTTGTGGGAAAAAAGAACCAGCTTTCAAAAGTTGTTCTTTGACCAAATGAGGGCTGTGACTGGCATATATACAAGCAAAGAAATAAGCAGACAGACATACAGACAGACAGATAGGTAGACAAAGGTGAAAAGGAATGTGTGTATTTAGTGGGAAATTGACATTACAAGTAGGTGATAAAATATTTCGTTAATACAGTTCTGGGAAGAATAGTTACCTCGCATGATTAGTTGTATGAGACAAGGACAAATCTATCCCATAAGGATATTTAAAAGACAAAAAGACTTGTGCTCATTTAAAGAATGTGCTTACTTAATCTAATATATATTTCTCAGGTATTGATTGTCATTTTCTATGGATATTTCACATGGAAAAATGGCAAATGTTTATTTTATTTGGATTTTCTAAATTTCATATAGTAAATACATTACAACTGGTGGGAAATACTACTTTTAATACAAGAGGCAACAAGTAAAATGGGTGTGTTTTCAGCTTTTATAATCACTTTGCATAAATTAAATGAGGGATTATATAAATAAAAAAGTTTCTGTGGTTCTGATGTAACTTTACATTTTCAGTGGAAGTGAAGAAGCTCTTTCCAATGAAGACTGTGAAAATGTTTACCATTTAGTGTATTCAGCACATCGTCCTGTTGCTGTGGCAGCTGGAGAGTTCCTACACAAAAAGTGAGTCAGGTATTTTGTAAATACGTTCCACTTTTTTATGTTGTTTAGTTTCATGTTAGTAGAAGAGTACTGAAAAGAGATCTCAGTCGTTAAAAGTACTTGCTAATAATTTACAGGGAGTCGAAGAGAATAGCAGTGACTGAACATAAGACTTAAAATATCCTCTTCACTGTATCAGATGCTCTTAAACTTTGTAGACTGTTTCCTTTATTATGGTTCATATCTAGGAGAGTGAGCTATATAGTGTGTCATATTCCTCTTCTGTGAAATATGAGCTGTGATTATTAGGTGGGTATAAGAATAGACTTTTGCCGGGCGTGGTGGCACACACCTTTAATCCCAGCACTCGGGAGGCAGAGGCAGGCGGATTTCTGAGTTCGAGGCCAGCCTGGTCTACAAAGTGAGTTCCAGG
>NC_034599.1:94142145-94167729 GCF_900095145.1 Mus pahari
TATGTGCTGGGCAGTGGTTGTGCATGCCTTTCACCCCAGCACTTGGCAGGCAGAAACAAGAAGATTTCTGAGTTCAAGGCTAGCCTGGTCTACAAAGTGAGTTCCAGGACAGCCAGGGCTACACCGAGAAACCCTGTATCAAAAAAAAAAAAAAAAAAAAGAATAGACTTTTAAAGCTTATAAAAGTCTTTTGTATTTTTTTTTCCAAAAACTCAGCTCACAGCTTTGCTACATGTGATACCTACACATGAAATGGTATCTCCTTGCAGCTGACTCCCACATTTTCATGGAATCATTATTATGATCAGTTTGATGTTGTGATTCTGAAAGTTATATATACGTGTGTGTGTGTGTGTGTGTGTGTGTGTGTGTGTGTGTGACCATAAGCTGCAGAACTTGAGTTAAAGATGGAACATTTATTTCTTATCTATATAGTATGACTGAATTTTAAATATTTGCTAGAAATTTTAATGAGAATATTTTACATAAAAATCCAGAATAGGTAGCTTCCAGTACGACTTATTTTTTTATAAAAATCAGCCAATTTCTGTAAATTATAAAAGCTTTTTTTAATTAATGCTTTTAAATTCCTCTCAGAAAAATTCACATTTCAGTAACTTCATCTTTAGTGACTTCTTTTAGAATTCTTCTACCATTTAATATAGTAGTTCTTAAAATTATAATATGTAAGCTGGGCTATCCATGGAATTTTCATGAATAAATTATGGTTTGCTCCTGTAGTCCCAACTCCTCAGGAGGGTGAGAAAGGAGAGGATTGCTTGAATGCATGGAGGCTCTCCTAGGAAACATGGCAAGAAGCCATTTAAAAACAAAACCAAAGTACATAAGACAAAAACACAGTCATGTAGTATATATGTTCTACATAGTTGTCAAGAGGCATCACAATAGTAAGTTCTAAAGTGAGAATTTAATATTACCCAGTTTTCTTATTTTTGAGATTAATTATAACCAAGAAAGTTGTAGAGGGTTAGGGGTGTTTCATGCCTAGTGTTAGGATTATTTTAGGTAGCCTTTGGATTTTGGAGGCAGTGTTGTAAAAAATTTTATTTAGAGCCGGGCAGTGGTGGCACACNCCTTTAATCCCAGCACTCGGGAGGCAGAGGCAGGNGGATTTCTGAGTTCGAGGCCAGCCTGGTCTACAAAGTGAGTTCCAGGACAGCCAGGGCTATACAGAGAAACCCTGTCTCTAAAAACCAAAAATAAATAAATAAAATTATTTTATATATATTTATGCACAAACTTAAGTATATTCCATGGTTTTTGTCATTGTTTTAGAGTTAATAGTGTGATTCCTTTTGACCCTTTTCAGACATCCTTACTGTTACTTTAATCTTCTCCCTCTTTGTTCTGTAATTATCTCCTTTCCCTCTGGCATATTAGGCCTCCCTTTTCTTTTCCTATTTTTCCGTACAGATTACTTGTACCCCACTTTTAGTTTTCCCTTACTTCCCCATCCACTACCCTAGCACTGGTTCCTTTTTACTTTCTTTGTTTCTGTAGATATATTATCACATTTGAAAATGTGTAGCTCAGAGCCTCCAATGAGAGCAAACATGAGACGTTTGTCTTTAAGTCTGGGTTATGTCACTCAACATGATCTTTTCTAGTTTATCATACATTTACCTTCAAAGTTATTTTTTCTTTAAATTTGAGTAGTATTACATAGTATATATGTACCACATTTTCATTATCCATTCATCAGTTGGAAGACATTTAGGCTGTTTTGTTTTATGTGAGTAGAATAGCAATGAACATGGCTAATCAACTATCTGGATTATGTTGTAGAGTTCTTTGGACATATGCCAAGAAGTAGTATAGCTTTGTCATATGGTAGATCTATACTTAGTTTTTTGCGGATTCTCTAATTTAATCTCCATAGTTGGCAATCCCTCCAATAGTGAATGAAGATTTACATTTATTTCTCCACATCCCTGCCATCATTTATATGTTCTTTTGGTCTTTGCCATTCTGACTGGGGTAAGATGAAGTTTCAAAATTATTTTGATTTGCATTTCCCTGATTGCTGAAGATGATGAACTTTTTTTTTAAATGTCTTAAGTGCCTTAAAGTTTTCAGTGTAGAGATCCTTTGCTTCCTTGGTTAGGTTTATTCTTGATATCTTAGTTTTGGGGGCTATTCTGAATGGGAGTGTATCTATGATCTGCTTTTCATTGTTCTGTAAACAACTCTTGATGGGTGCAAGCTTGCCTTGTATTCTGTGACATTGCTGAACATAATTGTTTCTATATGCTTTTTGGTAGAATTTTTGTGGTCTCTAATGTGTAGTATTATATCATCTGCAAATAGGAATAGTTTAACCTTTTTCCTTTCTCTTGCCTTATTGCTTTAAGTATTACTTTGAGCACAGAATTAAAAGGGAGTGAAGATAGTGAGTTTCCCTGTGTAGTTCCTTCATTGGTATAGCTTCAACCTTTTCTCTATTATGTTGGTTATGTATGTACAGCTTTTATTTTTTTGAAGGATGGTCCCTCTAGCACTAATTTTCTAGGACTTTACCTCAAAGGTGTGTTTGATCTTATCAAAGACTTTTATGCATATATTGAACTGATGTGATTTTTTTTGTCTGTAAGTCCATTTTTATAGTTTATTTCATTTATTGATTTGTATATGGATAAAACCATATATAATCTTTTTATGTATGTCTGAATTTTGTCGGAAGTATTTTATTGAGCATTTTTGTATCTATATTCAACAGGGATATTGGCCTGTGTTTTTCTTTGTTGTTGTTGTTTTTGTTGTTGTTGTTGTTGTTGTGTCTTTACCTGATTTTGATACTAGAGTGATACTAACTTCATAAAAGAAATTTAGAATCCTTTCTTTCTTTCTTTCTTTCTTTCTTTCTTTCTTTCTTTCTTTCTTTCTTTCTTTCTTTCTCTTTAGGTAAAAAAGGGTCGACTATAAGTCTTTGAAAGTCTGGTAGAATTCTGCTATGAATCTGTCCATCTGAACTTGTACTTTTGTTAATTGGTGACTTTTTATTAGTACTTCAATCTCATTGATTATTATTGGTCTTTTTAGGTTGTTGACTTCTTGGTTTAATTTTGGAGACTTGGCTGAATCTTTTTTTTTTTCTTTAAGTTTTCAAACTTAATAGACTCTTAAGTTTTTAATATAGTCCCAAATAATATTCTGACTTTTTAAAATGTCTGTTGTAATCTTTTTCTGTCCATTTCTGATTCTTTTCATTTGTATCCTGTCTTTGTTTAATTGGGCCAAGGACTTATCAATCCTACTTATCTTTGTAATCATCCAGCTGGTATATTCAGTGATGTGATTTTTAAAATTTGTTTCTTTTTCATTGTTTCTGCTCTATTTAACCATCATCATTTTATTTCGTCTTGGTGACTGGATTTGGATATGGTTTGTTCTATTTCTAAAATTTTTTTTTCTTAATCATAAATCATTTATTTGTGCACTTTCTGATTTTTTTTTTTTCCTACTGTAGCAAGTTAAAGCTATAAATTATCCTGTAGGGCTGTTTTCAGTGTGTCCCAGTGAGGTTTGTTGAGTTGATTTCATTTAATTCCAGAAAATTTTTTATTCCTTATTGATTTTTTTTTGACTCATTCATCATTTAATAATGAGCTTTTTCATGTTCATGAGTTTATGTATTTACTGGCGTTCTGTCAATTATAAATGTTACTGCAGATAGGATATTTCTGTCTTTCTGATTTTGTAATCATTTGTGCCCTATGGTATGGTCTATTATAGCAGCTAAGGTATGCTGCTGAATAGAATTCTTTGGTGTTAGGTGGAATATTCTGTATATATCTGTTAGTTTCATTTTGTGTGTTCAGATGTTTCTCTGTTTAGTTTTTGTCCAGATGATCTACCTGTCTATTGAGAAAAGTGGAGTGTTGAAGTCATGTAATATTTACCAATTCATTTTAATCTCTGCCTATAAATCCAGTAGTACTTGTTTTATGAAATTGGGTGCCCTGGAGTTTAGTTCATATATGTTTAGGATAGTAATGTGTTTGTTCACTGTTTCCTTAATTAGAATGAATGAAATGTTCTCTTCTGATTTGATGTAATTTGAAGTCTTATTTTGTTAGATATTAAGAACCTGACACCTGTTTGCTTATTGGTTCCATTTGATTGAAATGCATTTGTCCATCCTTTCACACTAAAAAGATTCCTAACTTTTAAGCTAAGATGTGTTTCTTTTTTTTTAAAGGCGTTTTTTAGATAGATATTTACTTCATATACATTTCTCCTAACCCTAACCCTAACCCTAACCCTCTATTCCCTCCCCCTGCCCTGCTCCCCAACCCACCCACTCCTGCTTCCTGGCCTTGGCATTCCCCTGGACTGGAGCATATGATCTTCGCAAGACCATGGGCTTCTCCTCCCATTGATGGCTGACTAGGCCATCCTCTGCTACATATGCAACTAGAGACACAGCTCTGGGGTACTGGGTAGTTCATATTGTTGTTCCTCCTGTAGGGTTGCAGACCCCTTTAGCTCCTTGGGTACTTTCTCTAGCTCCTTCATTAGGGGCCCTAGTCAGAATGGCTAAGATCAAAAATTCCTGTGACACCAGATGCTGGTGAGGATGTGGAGAAAGAGGGACATTCCTCCATTGTTGGTGGGATTGCAAACTGGTATAACCATTCTGGAAATCAGTCTGGCGGTTCCTCAGAAAATTAGACATAGTACTACCGGAAGATCCAGTAATTCCTCTCCTGGGCATATACCCAGATGTTCCAACTTGTAATAAGGACACATGCTCCACTATGTTCACAGCAGCCTTATTTATAATAGCCAGAAGCTGGAAAGAACCCAGATGTCCCTCAATAGAGAAATGGATACAGAAATGTGGTACATTTACACAATGGAGTACTACTCAGCATTTAAAAACAATGAATTCATGAAATTCTTAGGCAAATGGATGCGTCTGGAGGATATCATCCTGAGTGAGGTAACCCAGTCACAAAAGAACACACGATATGCATTCACTGATAAGCAGATATTAGCCCAGAAACTTAGAATATCCAACACGTGTTTCTTGTAGATCAGAGGATTTCTTTCTTGATCCTTTAGTCAGCCATTGCTTTTTGTTTGGAGAGTTTAGGTCATTAATATATGTAAAGGTACTGAAATGTGTGGAAATTGTCATCATATTGTTTTTTTGTTTGTTTGTTTGGTAGAGGTGTTTGTTTTCTTTGTAGTGCTTTGTGTGTAAGTAATTATGGGTTTGTATTTTTTTTCCCACAGTTTCTCTCCTATACTCATTCCTCTGTTCAGAAGTATTGCTTTTTGTATTTTCTTTAGGTTTGTTTTGTCAGATATAATATGATTTAGGCTGTTTATATCTTTGAAAGACTTTTCTTCTTCAATTATGGCAGATGGTTTTGCAACATATATTTGTTTACACTTGTGTTCATATATTTTTAGTTCTTAGACTGCCTAGATGCAGCCTCTTGTGGCTTTCAAAGTTTCCCATGAGAAATAAGCTGTTATTCTGATAGTGTTTTTCCTTATGTGACTTTGGGGAGGGGATGTTTACTCACTTACAGCTTTCAGTACACTTTCTTTATTATGTCTCCTTAGTGTTTTACTGTTATAAACCATAGGGGTTTCTTTTGGAATTACCTATGTTATGTTCTCTGCCTCTTGTATTCTATGGCTATGTCTTTCAGTTTAGAGCTGTTTTCTTCTACAATCATGTTCAGATGCTTCTTCCTCATCTCATCTTTTTTATTATTATTATTAATCATTTCATTTACATTTCAAATGATGTCCCCTTTCCCAACTTCCCCTCCAATCCCCCTCTTCCCCTTCGCCTCTGTGAGGGTGCTTCTCACCCTCTCATTCACTCCTGCCTTATAGCTCTTGATGCTGGGGCAACAAGCCTCCACAGCACCAAGGGCCTCCCTCCCATTGATTTCAGATAAGGCCATCTTCTGCTACATATGTATTTGGAGCCATAAATTCCTCCATGTGCACTCTGGTTGGTGGTTTAATTCGCTAGAAGCCCAGGATGGTTCAGTTAGTTGATATTGTTCTTCTTACATGGTTGCAATCCCCTTCAGCTTCTTCAGTTCTTCCCCTAGCTCTTCCATTGGGATCCCTGAGCTTAGTCAAATGATTGTCTGTAATCTTAAAATTGAAGGGTTTTTTTCATGATATCTCATGTATTTCATGTATGTTACTTTCCTGTGCATGTTTCTTATTTGATCTCTTCCTACTTTTAACTTCAAATCCTCATACTCTTATCTTCTGCTTGATTCATTTTACTTATAAGGCTTTTCTTTGAGTCTTATAATTGAGTTGCTAGTATTCTTTTATTACATCTTCATTTCAGTTTGAGTCCTCTTCAATGTGTTTACCTCTTTGTTGATTGCCTTTCTCAAGTTTTGGAAGGTTTTTTTAATTATTTCCAACAGCCTTCTGTTTTATGTTTTCTTGATCACCATTCAGGTGTTTGGCTCCTTAAGTTCTTTCTTCTAAATTCTGTTCAGCATTTCCTTTTATCTTTTATTTTTAACTCCTTTTTAACATCGTTGTTTTTTGATGAAGTTTATGATTCTTCTTGTATAGTGTATCCTGCAAATCATCTCAGAAATTCTCATTGGCAAGTATTTTTATGGGGATAGTAAGTTTGGGGAAAAGATACTGGCTTGGTCTTTTATATTGTTCGTATTTTGAGGATAAGGAGAACAAACTTTCTAGTTCTTAGTTCTTAGATGGGACAGAAGAGAGAATGTGAGGGCAGGTTGGGCCTAGAGGTTAGAAATGGCTTAGGTGGAATGAAGCCAGGTGGATAGAGAGGATTTGGCTGGTGTTTTAGGGTGTGCTTCCTAGTCTTAAGTTTTAGAGTAAGGGGATTAGATATGGCTATGTAGAAATGTTGGCAGGGGCTTGTGGCCAACAGGTAGGGGAGGGTCCTGGCAGAAGCCTAGAGATGATTTATAGTGCAGGCAAAAAAGGTGAAACTAGACTGGAGAACTGGATATGGTACCTGGGCTAGACCTGAGTAATTGGTGAGAAAGCATGGATTGGGGGAAGTCATGGAGACTAGCCTTGTGAAAGCTCTCAAAAGTCAACATTATAACCATATAAATTTCAGCTTTTTTTCCTCAGAACCTTATGTAAAGTAAATGCAATTATTCAGTGCAATAAATTTTAGTTACCAAGGAGTATTTAATTTGTCACCAGTTTGAAAGCCACCTCTAATAGAACACTTTTCAATTATATAGCCCTTCATTTGAAAAGCTTTTAAACTAGCATAAGTTATTTGCTGGTCCCTATTTTCTTATTTTTCTATCAAATACATGAGATGATATATCTAGTCTATTTCCATCTACTAGAGCAGTGACTCTCAACCTTTCTAATACTCCAACCCTTTAATGTGGTTTCTCATTTTGTGGTGACCCCCATCATGAAATTATTTTCATTGTTCTATAATTTCAGTATTAAGATCATGATGTGAATATCTGATACATAGGATATCCATTATGCAACTTCTGTGAAAAAGTTATTCAACCCACACAGGTGCTGACAACCAGATGTTGAAACCCACTGCACTAGAGTCCTTAGGAAGACATAGTTCCTTCTTAAGAAACAGTTTTATGTTCCCTGCTCCATCCTTTAGGCTTGGAGCCATCCCTTTTGAAAAATAAGGCAGCATTGGTTTTTTTTTAGGGTGCTGTTATTGTTTTTTGGGTTTGGTTTTGTTTATTTAGTTTGGCTTTTCATTTTTTTCGAGGCGAGTTTTCTTTGTGTAGCCCTGGCTGTCCTGGAACTCACTCTGTAGCTTCGGCTCACCCTCATGTATGTGCCTTTCTTTCCTCTGCCTCCTGAGTACTAGGATTAAATGTGTACTCCACTACTGGCAGGCAGGAGCTCTGTTAATAGAATAAATGTATATAGCAAATTTAAAACTTTCTTAGCCATATTTAAAAGTTTTGTTATTGAAAAAAATTGTAAATGATAGGATAGAATACTATCTCTAAATGATAAGCAATAACCATAAGAGAATACTAAAGGCATAAAGATTAAAGTGTAGCTTTTTGTTTATTGTTTAACATTTTTTTCAATGTATTTATGATGGAAGTAAATACATAAGAAACTAGATCTCAATTTAAAATTATATACTCTAATATCAATCATAAGATAATAGAAGTACATATATTTTTATAAATATTTCAGATTGACTGTTGTCATGTTGAACTGTGTAAGATATTTTATATCTGACATCTTTTGATGACTAATGTTCTCATGATAGCATGTGACTGAAAGCTCAACACTAGAAAAATTGAAGCTGGGACATCAAGAATTCAAGGGCAAGCTGGGCTACACCCTGTCTCAAAAACGACCTGGGTTTTATTGAATTAGAATGAATTACAATGAACTTTCTAATTTATGTTTTGAAAAAATATTGAAATTTGTATTCATTTGAATTTGTATTGTCCCCTGCCCCAGGCTGTTCAGCAGACATGACCCACAAGCAGAGGAAGCATTAGCGAAGAGGAGAGGAAGGAACAGTCCAAATGGGAACCTCATTAGGATGCTTGTTCTTTTCTTTCTTGAAAGTGAGGTAAGAAGGGATTTAGTTTACTCTTCTTTACTTATATGTTTTTGATTTATTGAAAGCAGTTGGGGTTCATTTCAGTCATAGGAAAACAAGCCTTTTCCTTATAAAGTTACCTTTTTGAATTACTCCATACTCAGCTTTTTGTGAGAAATTCTGAATAGGATTGTATCAATATACTTATAGGAATGTATCAATACTGAATACAGACTAGTAAGTTTAAAGTTTTACATTGTTTATAGAATGCCAGTTTTACATGGTTTTTTTTTTTAATGTTAAATTTCTCCCTATAGCTCTTAAATTACTTTATTAAAGAGTCTTAAGAGCTTGAAGGGTTTGGATTGTGGTGGAGTTTTGCCTGGCACACAGAAGGCCCTTGGTTAAAGTCTCTGCATTGCCAACTAATGGTAGCACATAGCTGTAATTCCAGCACTGGGAAGGCAGAGGCAGGTCGATCTCTATAGGTTGGAGTCCACTCTGGTTTACAGAACAAGTTCCAGGACAACGAAGGCTACACAGAGAAACCCAGTCTTGGGGTGGGAGGGAGAACAACAACAAAAGTTGTGAATGTTGTCAGACTATTAAAACTCTTAGTTTTAGCTATTTGAATATAATATTTATTTTTTGTTTACAATAGTCAGTTATTTTTTGAATTTTATAATTAGCACTCACAGCAGAACTGTTATTGGAGAGAAAAGTTTTATTTGCTCACTGAAATGTTGCTTAATACTTTAATCCATATTTTCTACTACAGACAAAGTGTAGGTTAAACAATAATGTTGGTTAAAAGACCCTGAATGTATAAACTACTTAGTTCAGAAATGAGTGAAAATAGAATTGCGAAAGAAATAAAGAAAATTAGAAGTCCAAGCAGAACTGGCAGCACAAACTTCTAATCCACAGTAGATGAGTGGATGTGTCAGGCATATCACAAGTTCAGTGCCTGACTAGGCTCCCTGTGTGATATCAAAGCCAGCTATTCAACTTAGACCCTAAGTTTCAGAATTTTGAAATACAAAAGAGAGCTGGGGATACATTTAGTTCAGTGATAATATCCTTGCCTAGATCAGGCTCTAGTTCAATATTACGAAGAAAAGAAAGAATTTTTAAAAATTAAGACTCAACTTTATTTGGAAAAAATAAAATGTCAGAGAAAGAAACCTAAAAGATTTTATGAATGTCTATAGAAGTGGAGTAAGACAACCTATGTAAAAACTAAAGCAAGAAAAGTTCAAAGCAAATAATGGAATGGGGGCCAATGGACACAGTTAGAAGTTGTCACTATTTCTTCAATTAAGACAAAATAAAGAATAATATGGAAACAAAATTAGCAGGAGAGTTGCATTCAAATGCGTTAAAAACGGTGTTTTAAATAGATCTAGAAATTACTAAATTACTAATGAAATGGCAGTATTAAACCTCTAAAATGGGACCTTACATTATGCCTTTGGACAAGTTCAAAACTAATGCATATGCTTCTAGTCCACATTTTTCATGGTAAGAATTTAAAACGTTTTCTTAATGGGCAAGTTTAGATATATTACAGAATAAATTATGAAGTTTTAGTTATAAAATAAAATAATATATGCCAGTAAATATCACCTGTGATAGCCCTTTTCACTGTAGCATAGTCTATAGAGCAGTGGTTCTCAACTTGGGGATCACAACCCCTTTGGGGGATGCATATCAGATATTTATATTATGATTAACAGTAGCAAAATTATAGTTATGGAGTAGCAACGAAATAATTTTATGGTGGGGGGGTCACCACAACATGATGAAGTGTATTAAAGGGTCTCAGCATTAGGTATGTTGAGGACTATTTGCTTTAGAGGCTTTGAATACAAAGTGTTTTCAGTAATCACAACCTATATAATAAGTGGTTTCTGATATTAGTAGAGATGAGCCATACAAATATGAAAGTGTTGAACATTTAAGTAATCTAATGGTCTTAGCTGAGTTTTAGTGTTAAGTATTGTTCTAAAACCTCTCAAATTTTGAGTTAAGAGTCATAAACGTGTTTAATTTGAGGCATTTTTATCTTTCATTTAAAATAGTTATGATGGTTATTACTACTGATTTCATATATTACTAAGTGTCTATGCTTGCTATGGGTACAACCTAGTGAAAATATATATCCCAGTTTTCACACATGGCATTCTGTACAACTGCCAAAGCTAAGCACATACCATATTTAAGGGTTTGACCTTTCTGGTGTCGTGTTTCACAAGAAACATCTGTTACTTTTTGAAAAAAATCTTACCTGTTTCAGAAGTGTAAACTCATGTTAAAGGCACTTCCCTATTTGTTTTTCAGATTTATTTTCTGTTAAACATGTCAATTTATAAAGTTTTAGATAAAGCCTTATGATTAAGACTTTTAGAAATCAGAGGAGTTGTAAATCACTGAAGTATGATTAACAGAACTGATTATAATCCTTTGTTCTTTTGAAATGTAAAATAATGTTAAAAATATAATTCTAAAATCTTCAAAGATTTATAGTATGGGTACAATTTCAGTGATAAAGGGTCAACCTAAACTAATTGTTTGTTTTCTGTTGGAATCAAAATGTGACATTTATAAACTTTATCAACCTTTTGGCGATAATTAATTTTATATTGCAAAGTATCCTGTATTTTACATACTTGGCCAGTTTGTAGCTAAATGCTACTTGAGTATAATAGTTCCAGATTTTCCTATACATGTTGTAACCATCTAGTTTATTATACAAGCTAAGATTTATTTTTTAATGAATAATTATTTTCAAGTATATTTATGCAAATTTGGTTCTCTCTGTAGTGTTATGCAATGATCACAGTAACTGGTACCCAAATTATTGTTAAAACCAAGAGGTTTGTCCAGGGTGTTAGACAGTTTTTGGACTAGAATAATGTTCTTTGAATGATTGGTTTCTCCCTCTTCTTCTCTTCACTCCATCAACCCCCAAAATAACACCAATTGTCTCTTTTTTTGTAATTCTGTGTGTGTAAACATCAGAGGACAACCTTTGGTTTTAGTCCTTACCTTCCACCTTGTTTGAACTAGGTCTCTTCATTGGTCACTGCTATGTCCACTAGCCTATGGCCTATGAGTTTACAGAGTTCTCTCCCTCTTTCATTTTATAATGAGTTCTGGGGTCACATGCCTGTGCACTAACACAGAGCTTTTATGTGGTTTCTGGGAATTGTAATACAGGTCTCCAAACTTGTAGGAC
Organism: Mus pahari; assembly: GCF_900095145.1. Lineage (NCBI taxonomy): Eukaryota > Metazoa > Chordata > Mammalia > Rodentia > Muridae > Mus > Mus pahari. The sequence goes on from NC_034599.1 coordinate 94,153,938, forward strand.
AAGCATTTTATCTGTTAAACTACCTTTCAGTTCATGTTCAAGTTTCATAAAATTAGCTAATTGATTAAATCTTTTAGCAAAATCAGAGACCCAATATTGGAATACTTAGAAATTTTAGGCTTAATAACTTGGGCTGATGATTTAACTGAAAATGATTTGTCATAATCTAAATTCTTAGAATTTCCATTATAGTCCAAACTCCTATAATATATTTAACTATCTACCGGAGGTTAAAATGAAGAGAATTCTTGATATAAAACATTGGAAGCAAATTTGAAGCTACCTGAAGATGAATCATAATATGCCCAGAGTATTATAATTAAAATCTCCAGGAAATTGGAGTAGTTTAGTCAAATGTATAAGTTTCAAAGGAAGCCTATAAAATGAATTCTAATTTTATCTTACAAAATAAAGTATACCAGTATTATGAATAAAATTAAAGTATAATTTTAACTTAAACATAAATTTTTAAATATCCATCTTCCTGTGTAGTGTCTGTTTATTAAAGTTGTCTTTTTGTTTTTCTAATTCTTGAAGAGTATAAAAATAGTTTTCCAGTACCTGATTTTATAAAAGGATAACACCAGTAACCATCTTTTAGAATATTATTTTTTTTTATAATTTTAAAGTTACCAATTTTTTTAATCCCAAGGACTTAATTGCTGCTGCTGTTATATAACAGTTGTTGAAAATGTTTTTAAGTCCTCACAGCTTCATCTTTGACTCACAATGGAAATTCCTTGTTATTCTTACTGTTGCTACAACTTTTTTTTCAAAATTGTTTTATGGTAGTCCAAATTAATTTGAGATCTTCAAACTCTGTGGTTGCCATATAAGTCTGAATACAAATTTGCTAAACATTATATCAAGCCCATCCATAACTGACAATATTGTATAGCTTAATGATACTGATAAATTTGAAACTTAATTCAAAATTGAGCCAATTCATAATCTTCCTCCTCTAATGTGATAATTAAATTTGTAACAGCTCATTCTTTTATTGCAACAGCTGATTTTTTTTTTAACAGAATGCACTCGTGAGTTACTTTTCTTGTTGTCAAATATTTTATTAAATGTCTGACAGAAATAGCTAATAGAAGGAAGAACTGTTATTTTGGTTCATGATTTGAGTCCATTGTGGCAAAGAGAGCAGGAGAATAGGGCTGCTTTTAACATTGACTCTGGAGTCAAGAAGCAGAAAGGGATAATGATGGTATTCAGGTTGCTTTCTCATTTTTACTTTTTTTTTGGGGGGGGGGGGTTCGAGACAGAGTTTTTCTGTATAGCGCTGACTGTCCTAGAACTCACTTGGTAGACCACGCTGGCCTCGAACTCAGAAATCCACCTGCCTCTGCCTCCCAAGTGCTGGGATAAAAGGCGTGTGCCACCACGCCCAGCTCATTTTTACCTTTTTATTCAATCTGATCCTCAGTCTATAGCATGGTTTGTTCTTTCATAATTAAACCTCTCTGTTTAAATATCCTCAGTGACACATCTTTTTTGTCTCCCAGGTGATTACCAGTTCAGTCAGGTTGACCATGAAGATTATCTACATGGACCAACCCCTTATCTTGAAACCCAAATATGTCACTTTCAAGCCTTTATAACATTCCACTTTGGGCCCTGAAAGAGTCATATCCATCTCATAATACAAAATGCATTCAGTCCAACTTGGAAAGTCTCCATAATCTTCAATAATCTCAGTCCTGTTGAGAAATCCAGGGTCTCTTCTGGGACTCAACAGAATTAACTACAAGTCTGTATAAAATAAAGCAAATTACACATGTCTAATACACAGGCAAAGAATAAGCATTTCTGTTCTTAAATGTAATACTAGGGCTATAGCAAGAAAAGATCACACTAAAACCCAACTGGGCAATAACTAAACCCTGTACTCAGTGTTTTGCAACTACATGGCATCACCTAGGCTTCCGTAGCCTTGAGTAGGCCATCCGTCTATTTTTGCTTCCTGTAACACATATGACCTCTCTTCGGCTAGAACTACTTTTGCCTACAGCTCTTCTTAATTCAGTTTGCATGATCTTAGCATCTCCAATGTTTTACCACCTGTTACCAACTTCACCACAGCGTCACAAGATGCTTCATTAGAGAGAATCTTGCCCTTCCACACATTTTGTAGCCTCAGAGTCTTTCTGAATCTTTAGTATAAACCTTCTTGACTTTTGGATTCTTACTTTTTAATATTTGCTATACCAGCACCATGGGGATGATGTTCCCAAGTTCTGACAACTCGAGATGTCATCTGCTCCATCTACCATTGCTATAGTATGCCATAGCAGCTAAACATATGTAAACACTTCACTAGGCAGTTGTTTTCAGGCATGGAACTCTTTCACATGTATTCTCCTTCAAATAAATTTGCGCTTTCACAAGCTAGCCTTTTAATGGGTTAGATACTGCATTCAGAATACCTTTCCTGTTATCTCACAATATGTGAATTTGTTCAAGTGATTTTCTCCACAACAGCCTTGTCTTCAGCTTTAAGCTTGGTAATCTGCCATTCCTCCCCACTGTACTTTTTCTGTCTTCCTTCTCCTTAGATCTGGCAATAAGTATTGAGCAGTACTATACAATAGCCTAATACGATGCTGTCTTGAAGTTTTTAGTGCTCAACAAATCAGCTGTTGTCATTGAATTCAGTCACACTTTTAAGGTCTTGGGACATGGGCAGAAAACACACCCATATTTATTGGACATTATACTGTGAATGATTTTTATTCCAGTTCCTACTAGAGTTTTACTGCCCCTGAAGCCTTTAGCATAATAAGCCTTTAACCTTTAGTCTCCTATTGACTTTTCTGTCAGTGCCTGGTATTCCACACTTTGGCCAAAATGGCTCATGAAACTCTGCTTAGTGCACACTGAGTCTTTTCTAGTCTAGTTCCAAACTCTACAACATTTATCCCAGAGACCACTTCCAAAGGCCTATGAACTATATTCAGGTTTATTATAGCAGCAGCCCTACACCTCAATATAAATTTTGTATTGTTATTTTTCTTGTTGATATAACAACATACCTGACAAAGCAGCTTAAGGAAGGAAAGGCTTGGTTTGGTTCACAGTTTGTGAAAATACAGTTCATCCTAGGTGGGAAATCATGTCAGCAGAAGCATGAAATAGCTGGTTGTACTTCATTTGCAATTAGGGAGCAAAGAGAGATTAATGTTATTGCTCAACTTATAACTATAAGTGACACAGTGCTTCCCATATCAGAATGGGTCTTTTCTATAGTTAGGCCTCTCCAGAAGTATTCTGAAAAAGAACTCCCAGATAGATGTTTCCTAAGGTATACAAATCCATTCAAATCATTAATAAATACTACCACCACACTGTATTGTGCCATCATCTCCTTACACTCCAAAAGATAAGGAAATGATCAAATTAGCATCTACAATAAGAATATTGATTACTATAAACAAAATCTGTGGTAAGAATGGTAACAGTATACTAGAGCTAAATTTTCAAAGCACAGAAAAGAAAAGTTATCTGAAAGTATACTGATTCTGCTGCTGGAGAGATGGCTCAGCAAAATCATGTGCTGCTCTTCTGGAATAGCCAGGTTCAATTTCCAGCATCCATATGGTAACTTACAGCTAACTATCTGTAAATTCCAGGTTCAGAGTATCAAAAACCTTCTTTTGGCCTCTCAGGGCACCAGGTACACATGTGGTATTTATAAATACAAGTAGGGAAAACACTAAAGAGTGTTTTTAAAAATAAATGTTTTTTTTTCAAAGAAAACAGATACTAATAGAATTATACTAGTTAAAAGAATTGAAATATGTCATTAGATCCTCCATCAAAAACCTCAGGCCAAATTAGTCAAGATGAAAGAGACATTACCAGTTTCCAAAAGGATGAAGACTGTAAAAGCAATAAAATATAACAAATAACGTATATTCTCATGATCAAAAGTAAAACATTCCTTTTATTAACTGACTTTTCTCAAAGAATTTTGAGGCATTCAGTAATCAGAACAACAGATACTAGTGACTACATGAGTAGTAATTAAATGGCTGCCACTGACCTGAGCCTGTTGATTTTAGAACTGCTTGTACAGGGGATTTAGGATTTATATAGTGTGTCTTTGAAGTAAAATGAATGCTCAGGCAATTTATGGCAACCAGAAGGACAGAGAATTATATACTGTCTAGTGTGTAATACTGACAGAAATCCTGTTTGATTACAACTTCCCCTCTTTCCATTTTCCTTGTCAGCCAAGGAAGCCAGCCAGAGTCTGGAAATAAATTTGCTGATACAAATTAACAAGAGTATATAGAAATTGAAAAAGAAACAAAGATAATATATTAATGACAAAACTTTAGGAAGTTATAAGAGGAAACTTTTATGAAAAAAAAAACTTAAACTAAAATCATTTAAGAAGCAATGATTCAAATATGACAGAAGAAGAAAGAAGTGCAAACTAATAGTTTTATTGTATTATATAACAAGAACTCTATAGAGAGCGTGGAACAGTGGGGGTCTTGAAGGATAAGTTTTCTATGAACTATGTATTGTATATTACAGATCAATGAGGATGTTTTCTAATGAAGTAGAAGCCGAATACAGTAAAAGAAACAAATGTAGGAAACTGGTAACTAAGATTAAGTTTTGGTGCTACATATAACTGATATTTAATCAATTTTTACATACTTAAAACTGTAGAAGCATAATGTTCTAGTTAAAGAAGGAAAATGTACAGCAAGCCTGATAATAGAAAAATATATCAAAAAATAAAATAAAATTGAATGAAAGTACAACATTTAAACCTAAAGAAAGAATTGTAAAGGGAAGGAACCTATCACGCTGTCTAGGCCCTCTGCTTATCATTGCCTCCCTGCCCTTGCCTCTGGTGCATGTTCTCTCCCAAGTCATGACGGATTTCTAGTACTTCACAGCCAGTTAGAAAGGGATACATTTTTAAATCAAAAGCCAAGCTCACTCAGGTATAGTGGCACACGCTTTTAATCTCAGCACTGAGGATGCAAAGGCAGGCAAATATCTGGAATTAAGGGCAGTCTGATCTACATAGTGAGTTCTAAGACAGCCAGAGATGTATAGAGACCCTGACTCAAACCACCACTGTCCCCCCCCCCCCNCCAAAAAAAAGCCAAACTCAAAAAAAGAAGGAAGATAAGAAGATGGTGATTGCCACTGACTATCAAGAAGATGTTAGCTTTCTCTTTCCAGATATGGTGTATGCAGACTGACACCCTAGAACGGATGCCTTTATTTACTGAGCTATGCCAAGAATCACCCAAGGTCGAACATCATGGCTGTCCACATATTTGTGAAGATCCACATCCTGTGATTTGAGTCTTGGCATCCAAGTGGACAGTGCTTGAAGGCCAAAGATCCCTATGTTCACAAAATGGCAACAATCTGTGTGGCAAAATTCTGTGATCTCGATCTGCAGATGGGAGATTAGGGATTTCTGTATTCTCTTTGGGATCTCATAGCAGATTCACATACAATGATGATGACTAATAATAATGTAGCATCATTGTTTGAGATCAGTGTGTCTTACCAAACAGCAACTTCTTCACTCTGAAATAACAGAAAATCTACATGCTTCTCACATCCCTGAATGAGTGCACTGAATGGAGCGAGGTTTTTTGTTTGTTTGTTTATTTGTTTTTCATCCTTGATAGTCTATAAAATTATACACCTAAAGATGACCTAGAAACTCAGCATCTGTCAGGTAGTAGCTTCTTGATAACTATGCCAACTCAGCATTAAAAGTCCTAAAGAAATTTCTAGAATGTCACCCAAAGACTCTAACTACCATAATATGCTATTGAAGAAGTTATCCCTTTTGCTTGTTACTGTACTGTCTGGAGAACCAGAATATTGCCCTGAGGAATAACTCAATTTTCCAGAAATGGCCTAAAATTTTGAAGCAAAAAGAGGTTTTGGGGGGTTTTTTGGGGTTGTTTTTTGTGTGTGTGTGTGAAGTACAAGGATTCTGTTAAAATAGAGAAGTTGAACATCGTGATTCTTCTTCCATCTCAAGTGAACATTGTTCAGGTTCTAGAAGAACTAAAGAAATATGTACCACTGAGATGGATGTTGATTCTGTTCTCAAAGCTGTTCAGGCCATTGTATAATATGACATTAAACTGAAACAATTAGCAGAGTATCTGTGTAAGCACTTTGCTTAATCTAATCAAGACCAAAGTAAGTTAAGTTGTTCAAGAGGCAGTTACTGTCATCAGGAACATATTCTGCATGTACTCCAAATGTAAGCATTTCGTTGCCATTCTCTGTAAGTTGAAACCCTGGATGAGCCCAAAATAAACAGCTATGAACTGTAGGAGATTATGCTGAAAGAATCTCTAATGCAGTTGAGTTACTAGTGTGCTTCCTGGAGGGTTTTCTTGAAAATACCAAGGTACAGCTGATTCTGCTTATCACTTGAGTGAATCTGTTTACAAAGAAACATGAGTATGCAGGAATTGTCCAGTAGGTCTTGAGCTTGGCCCCAAAGTATTCTGATAATCCTGATCTTGAAAATCAGGGTTTTATTTATTGTCACTTTTTTTTCAACCTATCTTGTTGACAGCAACAAGAAGTAGTCTTCTCCAGAAAACCATTGATCTCAGAGGGAACAGACTTCTTTAGGCCAATCCTACTGGTTGACCTAATCGGCCACGTAGTTTCCTTGGCTTCTGTGATCCATAAACCTGTAAATGCTTTTGCAGAATGGAGTCATTACATCCATTGCAAATATGCTCACTCATGATCGCACTGATGCAGGTGGCAGCCCTGGTGGCATTGCCACTGTAACCAGCTGGAACAGCCTTAGCTCATCCCTTCTCAAGATGATGATCTGTGAGGTCTTTTAAATCTTAACCTGGGTACCCCAGTAACAGTCTCACAGGTTTCCTGTATGTAAACAGGAGCTCTGGATCTTTTGGGGAAAAGGACTGGATAGGCTAATAGGATAATCCTTCATCCTGTCACTAGTGCCTGCAAACTTTGCTCCTTTTCCTACTGCTGTGATCCACCATGGTTTAAATGGAAGGTTTGAACTTGTCACAGGGATAGAAAGAATACATAGTGGATATGTGGCTCCTAAGGCAGTCTGGTTATCTTTGTTAAAGACTAAACTTAGAGATGTGGGGAACATTAACACGCCACTCACTATGGAAATGAGCTTCCCTAACAAAGTTCTGCATCGTGCGACAGTACAGATTAACAAGAACAGCTTTGATATCTCCCTAAGCACTTCTTTGGCCATTACTCCACTGTTAGCAAATCAGAACATTTATGTCTCTCCATCTCTCAGTACTTTGGGCCCTGTCATGAAGATAGAACCTGTGAATAACTTGCAGATGCTTGTTGAAGGCACTATTGATGTCTTCTATCTCAACTGCCTCATGCCCCTCAATGTGCTTTTTATTGATTCTTAATACAGAAGGGGGCAAAATGGAACATCAGTCCTTCTTTACACCATGGAAGGGTATTCCCAGTGAAAATGAACTCCAGTTTAAGTCATGGAATTTTACTTAAATGTCTATATTGTTTTTAGCAAGTTGTAAAAACTGTGTTTACACTACTGGTAAGAAGAATACGAAAGGGCACTTGGATTTAGCTGACCTATATAATTCAGTCTCAGTTATACACCATTGCTGAAGTATGGACCTGCTATAGTCTCTCAGTTCATCTATCAAGCTCTATTACAGCATTTTGAAAGACAATAAATTGGTCCAGCCACCTTGTAATCAGTGTAAATCTAGTTCTTAACTAGAAAATTATATTGCTGTGTAGAACCTGAACCCAAATACTGCAACCAGCATACAGGAACTGACCAGTCTTCACCCTGTTACTAACATTACTGTTTGCCCCACCATAGGTTAGCTTCCTATGAACATTTGTAACCATTGTTTTGTCACTATGAGCCTCTGTCTTCACATACGGTCTTCTTTATACTATGCCAAGAGCGAACTAGCATTTTCCACATCCTCCTTTGAATATAGTCGAATATTTTATAATTGAAATCTCATTTCAAATTCAGAAAAAGGCAACAGATATTAAAGCAAGAAAAACTGGGACTTGGGGGGAGTAGATAAAACACTCAATAAAGTACTATAAGTAGAGTAGGAAAAATAAATACCAGCAATATTTCTGCCATTAATTATCCCAGAAGATAAAAATGAAACATGATGTGTTAAGAGAAAACACATTCTCCTTTGAATTGCAATAAAGAAAATTAAAAACAGCTTATTGCTACTTAAGCATATTTTAATCAAAATAGCACAGAAAGTATACAAATAATGGGCTAGATAACAAGCGCTTCTTAAAAGCAAGAAAGTTACAATCATAAATGATAAATCAGAATTAAAGACCAACAGTGTTAAAGGAGTCAAAAAGACATAGCTTCTATTTTTAAAAATTATAATCCGTTGAATAAAGCCCCTCTCTACAGCCAAATATGTGTAGTCAAGCATAAGAATATATTTAATCATAAAACCATATTTAATAATCTTGGGTTTTTATAGTGGTACTGTGCACTATACATGTTGAAGTGCATAGTTCAGTATCATTACATACATATCACATTGTTATGCTGTTGTCAGTGCCAACAGTTTTAAAACATCCAAAATGGTTTTAAAATATTCTCTAACTAAAATTTACCCACTCAATAGACTTTTTTAGCATAGGTTTGATGGCAGTAGTTTGAGTGCTTTCGATGTCCTGATTCTATTTTTAATCTTTGACACCAACTTGCAATGCCACTTGTTCTAGTCACTTTAGGAATGATACTAGTGATGATCTAGGGACATACGGCCTTCTTTATACTATGCCAAGAGTTAGCTAGCATTTTCCACACCCTTCTTTGAATATAGTTGAATATTTTATAATTGAAATCTCATTTCAAATGCAGAAAAAGGCGACAAATATTAAAGAAAGAAAAACTGTCAAGATGGGTGACTATAAAGTCTAGAGATGTCACAGTACAAACCTTTCTCTGCTTCCTCACCCCCAGAAAAGGTTTTGCTAGTTAGTATTACTTCCTCTGCCTTTGACACAATTCATTGGGATATGTTGGGGTGGAAATGTCCACTTACCCTCACGTGCGTACATGTTTGTGGTTTTTCTAAAGTATTTCTGGAACCAGTGTGAGATACTAAAGGTAGTAAAAAAAATAAAGTAGAAAATTAAGATAAAGGAATACAGAATCATCTCCAGATCTTCCAATCAGATGAATGAGTGAGAAAAAAATAGTTCAAGTGTTAGACAGCAGTGCCTAGATAGCAGTAGATAACCAGTAAATCTGGAAAGGTGTTTCATAGTTTTACTGATGCAGATACAGTTTAAGCATATTTAACAATAGTTGAGAGTTGGAAATGTAGCTTACTAGAAATTTTGCCTTATATGCACACTACTCTGGGCTCAGTCCCCAGCATTAAAATAATATTTACCATTTGTATGTGTTAGATTCCTTTTTTGAAGCTTTTCTCACAGTAAAATAAATTAGTTTAGGAACTCAAAAGGAGTTATGATCTATATCATAAAATGTAATTATGAATGTTGGCTAGCTGCATATCACTAACCTCAAAAGTTGAAGCTTTTTCACACAAGGATGGGAAAGTATCATCATCATTAGTAGTAGGGATATCAACAGCAGCTGGGACAGTGCCAGCATCTTTACCTGAAGCTTTTTAGAAACCGTAAAATATTATTTAAAAGGTTTAATAACTAGATGTGGAAGAGAGCTTGATTTGAAGTATATATATGGAGTTCAATTGTGTTTTCTTCCTGTAGGAAAAAAAAAATCTTTAAAGTCGTGACAAATAAAAAATAAGATTGAGAGTAAACAGTGAGAATAGGAAAGAGGAAAATGAGAGGAACTAAGATGACAAGATATGCCAGTATCTTAAATGGATATCTGGGAGAAATATTATTAATATCCTTTTTAAAAAGGAAAAACAGAGCAGGGGCGATAGTAAAGTACTTTCCATTTAATTGTGAGAACAAGAGAATACTTATGTATTCAGTAGGTAGCCTGGCCTGTACAGTAGTGAAGAAGTGAGTCTTAGTAAGGTGAATCTATCCGGTGAGGTCTTACACCCCAAGCCTATGACCTCCATAGGTATGCCCTGGCACATGTACCTCAGACATACATAGAAGTAGATCTAAGAATAAACTGTCAAACGTAATGAAACTAACCTAGATTCAGCTTATTTCAAGAATTCTAGTTAGATTTCTATTCTGTTTCTTCACTAGCACGAGTCATTGGAATATAGGAGATCTGTAATCTTACTACTGATACAGTTCAAAAAGTCAGCTAATTCTGTGTACTATGTCCCTATCATAGCACGTGTGTGTGTGTGTGTGTGTGTGTGTGTGTGTGTGTGTGTGTGTGTGTGTATGTGTGTATTCATACATACATACATGCATACATTCTTGTTTTGAATGGTTTTTAGAACTGTTAAGACAGCCGGGTGTGGTGACGCACGCCTTTAATCCCAGCACTCTGGAGGCAGGCAGAGGCAGGTGGATTTCTGAGTTCAAGGCCAGCCTGGTCTACAAAGTGAGTTCCAGGACAGCCAGGGCTATACAGAGAAACCATGTCTCGAAAAACATACACGCATACATACATACATGCATACATACATACATACATACATACATACATACATAAATAGAACTGTTGAGACCAATCCATTTTAATTGTAAAGAAAATTATTTAATTCACAGTATTATTAGTACTTTTATTAAATGTTCTTTGGTCACATTCAATTTGTTAATTTTAGTTACATGAACATGCAGCCTACTTGGTGGACAGCTTGTGGGAGAGTTCTCAAGAACTGTTGAAAGACTGGGAATGTATGACAGAGTTACTGTTAGAAGAACCTGTTCAAGGAGAAGAAGGTATAGTATTTTAACAAGTCTGTTTTTATTTTGTTATGTTTCCATTGATAAATGTAACATCTTCTGTGTAAATATAACATGATTTTCTTTAATGGAACAGTTTAATTCCTACAATAAGAATTTCTCAAGTTTAACCATCTTTCCATATTAGCACAATAACTATGCTACACAAGGTGTTTCCAAAGTCCATGTGTTATATAATATTCAAGAAATTCTGATTGCTGAATTGAGACACAAATTATGCTTAATATTTAATTTTTTCAAAATTGAATCTTTTTAAAATTTTTTAAAATAATTTATTTATTTATATTCCAAATGTTTCCACCCTCCCAGAGTTCTTCACCACCACCACCACCACCCCTAGCATCTCCCTTTCCTGGGACGTCAGGATTAGGTGTATCTTTTCCCACTGAAGCCAGACAAGGCAGTGCTCTGCTACATATGTGCCAGGGGCCATGGCCCAACTAGCCCATGTATGCTCTTTGGTGACTCAATCTCTGGGAGCTCACAGGGGTCCTGGTTTGTTGATGCTGTTACAATTCCTACAGGTTTGCAATCCCCTTCAGTTCCTTCAATCCTTCCCCTAATTCTTCCATAGGGGTCCCTGTCCTCAGTCCAATGGTTGTCTGTAAGTATCTACATCTGTCTCAGTCAGCTGCTAGTAGAGCCGCCCAGAAGACAGCCGTTCTAACTCCTGTTTGCAAGTTAATCATGGCATCAATAATAGTGTCAGGGTTTGGTGCCTTGATGGGCTGGACACTTGCTGGCCTTTCCTTTAATCTCCGTTTCATTTTTGTCCCTGCATTTCCTTTAGACAGGAAAAAATTCAGGGTCAGAAATTTTGAAGATGGGTGGGTAGCCCCATTTCTATACTGTGAGCCCTGTCTTTCTACTGGAAGTGGTGCCTTCAGATTCCATCCCCACAGTTAGGCATTTTGGCTAAGGTCATCACCATTGAGTCCTGGAAGCCTCTCACATGCCCAGGTCTCTGGGACTTTCTGGAGGTTCCCTCCACTACCAACATGGGCAGCTGCATATTTCCATTCATTCTCTTGGCCTTTTGGGCTTTCCTGTCTTCCTCATACCTGTTCCTGCCACCTTTTAGAGTGTGATTGTATTTGAGTAAGGAAGTCTTGGGAGATGATGCATAACAAATGCAACATTGTATTTATGTAATAACTCAGTTTGTTCATATATTTTTACCTGTGTCCTATAAAGTTTAGAAGCTCTTGCATGGAATGGAATCCAAATCAACTTTCTTCCCTAAATGTGTCGTGTTTTTTAAACAATAAAATTCTATCAGTAACTTACTTTGAAGGAATAAGTTCAAAATACATTTAAAAGGAATTAAGTTGCTTTTTAAATAGAAGTATGTTACAATTTCACTAATAAAACCCTAGTTAAAATCTAAAAGACTTAAGTGCCAGGTGTGGTAACTCACACCTTTAATCCCAGTACTTGGGAGGCAGAGGCAGGAGGATTTCTGAGTTCAAGGTCAGCCTGGTCTATAGAGTGAGCTCCAGGACAGCCAGGGCTATACAGAGAAACCCTGTCTTGAAAAACCAAAAAAAAAAAAAAAAAACTAACAGACTAAACTTTGGAGATATACATTGTATAAGACTAGCAGTAGTTTTAAGGATGTCTTACAGTATTTTTTAAAGTGTTCCTATATGTAAGGTATGGGTGCTTGGATGTATATGTTCTTCAGTGAAATGCAAATTGGGTGAGTTTGTAGTATGACCTTAAAGTATATATAGTTAGCACATTTGCTACCATATAGCAAAAACCCAGTGACTACTTAATCCATTTCTCTGAATCTCACCTTATTGAACTGAAATATAAGGACCTTTGTCTAAATCTTCTTTGTGTATTTTTGGCTTCTTTATCAAAGATCAAGTGTCCATAAGTGTTTGATTTTATTTCTGGGTCTTCAATTCTATTCCATTGATCAACGTGTCTGTCTCTGTACCAGTACCATGCAGTTATTATCACTATTACTCTGTACTAAAGTTTGCGGTCAGGGATGGTGACTCCCCCAGCTGTTCTTTTATGGTTAAGAATTGTTTTCGCTATTCTTGATTTTTTTTTTTTTTTTTGTCTTTCTAAATGAATTTGAGAGTTTCTCTTTCCATGTCTCTGAAGAATTGTGTTGTGATTTTTGATAGGGATTGCATTGAATCTATAGATTGCCTTTGGTAGAGTGGCCATTTTTACTATGTTAATCCTGCCAATCCATGAGCATGGGAAATCTCTCCATTTCTGAGGTTTTCAGTTTCTTTCTTGAAAGACTTGAAGTTATTGTCATACAGGTCTTTCACTTGTTTGGTTAGAGTTATCCTAAGATATTATATTATTTATGGCTATTGTGAAGGAAGTTGTTTCACTAATTTCTTTCTCAGCCTGTTTATCATTTGTATAAAGGCAGTTACCACATACCAAAGTTAAAGCAAGAGCAGGTAAACTATCTAAACAGGTCCATATCACACAAGGAAATAGAAGTCATTAAAAACCTCCCAATGAAAAAAAGCCCAGGGCCAGATGGATTTAGTTCAGAATTTTACCAGATCTACAAAGAAGACCTGATACCAATTTTCCTCAAATTATTCCATAAAATAGAAACAGAAGGAACATTACCTAACTCATTCTATGAAGCCACAATTATTCTGATACCTAAACCATACAAGGACCCAGCCAAAAAAGCAAACTTCAGNTCATTCTTGCTCATNAATATCATGCAAAAATAACCCAATCACAAAAGAAGTCACTAGATATGCACTCACTGATAAGCGAATACTAGCCCAGAAACTTAGAATACCCAAGATACATTATGCAAAACAGAAGAAAACCAAGAAGGATGACCATTGTGTGGATACTTCATTCCTCCTTAGAATAA
>NC_034599.1:94169720-94176882 GCF_900095145.1 Mus pahari
AGAGAGAGAGAGAGAGAGAGAGAGAGAGAGAGAGAGAGAGAGAGAGAGAGAAACAGAAAGGAACACACAGACACATGCACTGGAATAAGTTAATAAATTGTTTTACAGTTTAATTTTTTAACAAGGTGAATTATTGGCAGATTTTTCATGTGCCAAATATTAACCCTAAGTGCTAAGGGTACCATATTCAGCTAAACCTGCTGTTTGCCCATATGCATCTTTCATTTTTATGAGGAAGGCAGACAAAAGTCAAGTAATAGTTGGAATAATTTCAAGACTAAGTATCTTTCTAATATGATAATGAGGTATTCATCAATAGAGAAATGAGCTGAAACTTAAGCCAGACATCTAGCATCTGTACTACCCTGGAAATTTTCTTCTCAGATCCCGCAGAACAGCCCACTGAGCTCTGAGCATTCTATGGCTTTTCTAGCCCAAAGTCCTTCCAAGATCACTCTCAGGTTTGTCACAGCAGTACCCTACAACCTGGTACCAGTTCCATTCTATGTTAAGCTGTCTATTGCTGTGATAAAACATGATGACCCAAGGTAGCTTGGGGAATGAAGGGTTTATTTCACCTTATAGCTTCTAAGTCCATCACTGAGGGAAACCAGGGCAAGAATCTGGAGGCAGGAACAGGAGTAGAACCTATGGAGGATCACTTTTTTTCCGCCTTGCTTTCCTAAGGCATTCTCAGCTTATTTTCCTACACCATCCACGACCCCTTGTTCAGGAGCTGCACCACCTATGATTTTATGGGTTCTAACACATCATTAGTGAAGAAAATGTCCTACAGATTTGCCTAGACACATTTTCTTAATGGGAAGTTCCCTTCCCAAATAACTCTAGCTTGTGTCACATTACATATAACTAGGTAACAAATGTCCCATATAAGGACAATGCCTATGGAGGCCAGAAGAGGGTGGTGGATCCCTGGGAACTTGAGTTAGAGAGCTATGAGTATCCCTGTGCTTGCTAGGAACTGACTCATGTCCTCTCTGCAAGAATATCAATGTCTGTTGACCCTTGAGCCACTTTTACAACCCCCATTTTTTCTTCTTCTTTAGGGCCTAGAAAAATGGTTCGGTGGTTAAGAGCACTGACTGCTCTCTTAGAGGGCCTGGGTTCAGTTCCCAGCACCCATGTGTCCCCTGCCTATAACTCCATTTTCAGGGGATCTAACACCCTTACACAGACATATATGCATACAGAACACCAACACACATAAAGTAAAAATAAACATTTAGAATGAATTTTTTAAAATATATTTAAATTATGGCATTATAATTCCTTCATTGTTGATTAAATGTAAAAAATTATGAAGATCCAGATTATTAAGCAAGAACTTTTTATATTATTAGGCGCTGGATGGACTATGGATATAGATTAAAATTCATGTTGTCCTGAAACAGGCAGTAGTATTTTCTGTGTTTTTCTTATGATGATAAAAATGTTGATTTTTAAAAAATGACTGCATTAAGATATACTTATGGTCAAGTGGTAGTGTCAGATACCTTTAATCCCAGCATTTGGGAGGCAGCAACAGGCAGATTTCTGAGTTCTAGGCCAGCCTAGTCTACAAAATGAATTCTATGTCAGCCAGGGGTATACTGTGTCCAAAAAACAAACAAATAAAAGAATATGTACCTATATATTCATGTACTAGGATATTTGGGACACAGAAAGAATAGGTGGCTATTTTATGTTGCTTTTTATCTGTTTATCTGAAAGATACTATAAGCTTAAACTTCATGTTTTCATTTTTATATTATTTCCCTGAAATCTCTACATCTATTCATGTTTATTTTATTTATATATGCATATATAAATAAAAAAGAAAAACACAGAAATGCATATATATATGTCAAAGTATATATTAAAAGAAAAAGGAAGAAAATAAGTATTCAAGTTGAAATTAAAATTTATGCTTAAAAACAGAAATGAATTCAAAAGAAAAGTGTTGAGGAGCATGTTTCATCAAGTGAATAAAACAAATTATCAAAATGGAAGAGCTATATTTTCTAGCTAAAAGGCATGTCACTTTTCCTCACTGTAGTATTCAGTTTTCTTGAAATAGCATTCATTGTTTCAGTGAATTTGGAACTTAAATTCTAAAAATTAAATTTGGAACAGGAAATAAACAAAAATCTTTTCTTAAATTTTATATAAACTGTAAACATATGTTTAGGAGGCAGTGTAATGCCATGGTGGTAAGTACTGACCTGAAAACATAATTGCTTGTTTATTTGGTGCTATTTCCTATTGGTGGCCAAAATGAATGCCAAACAGATAAATACAAAAGTGAACGAATCGGGAGTAGGGGAAATAAAAGAAGAGGGAGAGAGAAGTAAGATGAAAGAAAACACTTTTCTCTAATCTCTAGAACAGATATTTTTGAAGAGCTATATAAAAAACTCAGAAACCAAAACAAACGTGGCTATTTGTTAACAGAATCTGCCTGACTTAAAAACTCTAACAGTTAGATGGCAGAAGACAAACTGAAGAAAAGTACTTAGTTCATTTAGAAAACAGACAGCCTTGGGACTGGAGAGATGGCTTAGCCCTTCCCAAGGAACTGCACACAACATCTGGCAGCTTTCAACTGACTGTAACTCCTATTCCCTGGAATCTGGTGTCCTCTTCTAACCTTTAGAGGCACTTGTACTCATGCGCATGCGTGCACAGGTGAAAGCATCTCTTGAGACCATAAGTTCAAGTCTTCTCTTGATAACATTGAGACCTTTATTGTGAGGGGGTGGGGAAAGAAAGGAAGGGAAGAAGAGCAAAAGAAAAGAAAAGATTGGAAAGATGGCTCAGCAGTTAAAAACATGTACTGATCTTACATCAGACCATAGTTTGATTCCCAGCATCAGTGGTGGGCAACTCACAACTGCTTGTTACTCTAGCCACCCTCTTCTGACCTTTATGGGCACCTGCATGCATGCATATATATACATGTACACATAAATTAAAATAAAATAAATGTGTTTATTAAAAAGAGGAAGACAGTAGGAGAATGCAAGGACAGAAAAAAAATATACCATTTCAGTGATTATTAGATGTGAAGAAGCAAAATATTGTTGCAGTGCCAATTTATGAGCAAAACCAAAGGTTTTGGAGTATGTAACATTAATGATATGACTTATCAGAAGATAGATTTTGCAACATTTTCATGATATCATATACTTGCAAATTTTTAGCACATTGAATCAGTTGTAACATATAAATTATTTAATTAAGATATCTATATGTGAGCTGGGAGGTGGTGGTATAAAACTTTAGTCCTAGATCTTGGTAGACAGAGGCAGGCAAATCTCTGAGTTTGAGGCCAGCCTGGTCTTTTTTTTTTTTTTTTAATTAGATATTTTCTTTGTTTACATTTCGAATGTTATCCCCTTTCCTGATTTCTCCTCTGAAAACCCCCTATCCCCTCCCCTCCTCCCATTGATGACTGACAAGGCCATCCTCTGCTGTATATGCGGCTGGAGCCATGAGTCCCTCCATGTGTACTCTTTGGTTTGTGCTTTAGTCCCTAGGAGCTCTGGGGGTTCTGGTTGGTTCATATTGTTCCTCCTATGGGGCTGCAAACACCTTCAGCTCCTTGGGTCCTTTCTCTAGCTCCTCCATTCGGGACCCTGTGCTCAGTCCAAAGGTTGGCTGAGAGCATCCACCTCCGTATTTGTCAGACACTGGTAGAGCCTCTCAGGAGACAGCTATATCAGTCTCCTGTGAGCAAGTGCTTGGTCTTCAAAGCAAGTTCTAAGACATCCAGGGCTACTCAGAGAAACCTTGTCTTAAAAAAAAAAAAAAAGAAAGAAAAGAAAAGAAAAGAAAAGAAAAGAAAAGAAAAGAAAAGAAAAAACTTTATGTGTGTATATTGACCAAAAATATCTTAAAATATATTGTTAACCTTTTAAATACATGTATTTCTTGAAAAACGAAAAGAAATAATATAGGATTTGAAATTCTGTGGAAGAAAATACAGTAAAATTTTAGTATTAACTTACTCAAAAGTGAGAATTAAAAGAAACTAGATGTTAGAAGAGATGAAAAAGCTTACTTTATGTGCTTTTTCTTATTTGGCTAATGATAGCATCCACTTATTATTAAATAGAAGGGGGAAAGTATCAAAATTAGAGTCTACATTAGTTTTCCATAATAAGTTGTACATGTTTTCAGTTTTTAATAAATCATTGTCGTATTTTTAGGATATGATTATGAAGCCACTCATACACTTTGTTCATTTCAGCAATGTCTGACCGTCAAGAGAGTGCTCTTATAGAGCTAATGGTTTGTACAATTCGTCAGGCAGCTGAGGCACATCCTCCAGTGGGAAGGGGTACCGGCAAGAGAGTAAGTTTTCAATAGTAAAAAGCCTTTAGCAAACTTATTGATGTCATCAACTCTAGACTCTTGATACTTTACTGGTGTCTGTATCCCTAAAAATGTTTATATAAATACAACAAATTCATTATTCTCTGACTTAAGTATATCCTAACAATTTTTAATTCTATTTTTAAAATCGTTGAATTAAGCAATTTTTATAATTAAAAAGTCAAAATCATCTTAAAGGAAGTCTTTTATATTCCTTTTAAATTCCTTGGTATGTCATCTGCCAATGTTTTTTTTTATGTTAACACTTTCAATTTCTAAACTATCAAATAACATTCTTTTACCATTTCAATTTATTTCTAGGTGCTAACAGCCAAAGAAAGGAAAACTCAAATTGATGATAGAAACAAATTAACTGAACATTTTATCATTACACTTCCTATGTTACTATCAAAGGTATGTGACATTTTCAGTTTTGTGATAATATGTCCCTGAGTTTGCTTTCATGCACTATTAATGCAACTACTTTATTTATTTATTTATTTATTTATTTATTTATTTATTTATTTATTGCTGCTTCCTCTAGTATTCTGCAGATGCAGAGAAGGTAGCAAACTTGCTGCAAATTCCACAGTATTTTGATCTAGAAATCTACAGCACAGGTCGGATGGAAAAGGTGAGGCACTCTGAAATTCTTTTAGTATAAAAGTCATTTTCATTTTCATCTACTCATAGGTTAGTCAAAAAATGATTTTTAATTTTCATTATTAATCTAAATACCACAGTTTATCTTTTTTTTTTCCTCTTCAGCACCTGGATGCTTTATTAAAACAGATTAAGTTTGTTGTAGAGAAACACGTAGAATCAGATGTCCTGGAAGCCTGCAGTAAAACCTACAGCATTTTATGCAGTGAAGAGTATACCATTCAGAATCGGGTTGATATTGCCCGGAGCCAACTGATCGATGAATTTGTAGATCGATTCAATCATTCTGTAGAAGACCTGTTGCAAGAGGTATGTTATAATATTGATAGTGCATGTAATAATTTTGGTTAATAATTGTTCAGAAGAGCTGATTGAGTCATTCCCATTTTTAAAAAAAAAAACTGAAAATCTCTACCAATTTCAGAGTTAGCAGTACCACTGAAACAGTATATCTTATAAAGACCAACCTTTTGCAGTTTACATTTTATGCTACACTTTTTCCTCTTTCAAGAACACCATTTATTTTTTCACCTTTTTATATCTAGGATTGAATTTAAATTTTTAAGTTACTGATTTATTATAATGTGCTAGTGAATAGAACATACAAATTAAGTTGAAAAGCTTGCTCAAGGAAGCAACTCTCTTCGCAAACTGGGAATTTTCCTCATTTATGGAGTGGTTTCCTATATCATGCTCTTACTTTCTGATCTGTAAGGTTATCTGAAATTCCTGTAGTTGATGCTTTAATGCACCTTAGACATCTATATAACTGATTTTTTTAAAATAATTTGTGATTTTTTTTCCAAACATGACATTTTTTTTGGTGTTAAGTATAATTTTATTTATTTTTATATGTTATTTTATTTATTTACATTTCCAATGTTATTCCCCCTTCCCAGTTTTCCTTCTTTAAACCTCCTATCCCTTTCCCCCTTCTCCTCCTCCACCCACCCACTCCCACCTTATCACCCTAGCATTATTCTGTTCCCCCTTCTAACTAAGACTAAAGCATCCACACTTTGGACACCATATGTTTTCTAAAGCTATAGAAGATCATTAGTAAAGTCTTAAATAATCTTTAAACCTTTTTCAGGATAAGACAAGCTCAAGCAGTAACTGATGTGTGTGCTCCTGAGGAACACCCAGTATTCAGTCCTTAGTACTGAAAGACAGTGTACTAGCTAGAGCTTTAAAATACTCTCACATAGAATTGTAATTTCAGGAATTTACAAAAGTGTATAAGATCACAATTATATTATTTAAGCAGCAGGAGTTAATTATGTGTAGATATGGCAGTTATAATTTTTTATTTCTTTTTATCTGTAGTGAATATACTATTTTATGGAGTAGATTTTTGGCAGTTAAGCATTAAAAGGCTGTAATAAAAATTTGAGTTGCTATGAAAATGAAGGCAATTTTACTTTTTTATTTATAGGGTGAAGAAGCTGATGATGATGATATCTACAATGTTCTTTCCACCTTAAAGCGTTTAACTTCTTTTCACAAGTATGTCATATTTAATATTAATGTAAATTCAGCAAGTAGTATATTGGCCAGTGAATAGACTGAATATAATATTTGACTTCTTACAAAATGATGTATTTCTGAATATCAAAGTATAACAAATTTTGTTCATTCAGATTGTCTCTGAATTTTATTATGTTTAGTTACTAGTGTCATGAGATTTATTATTAATTTATTGAAAACTAATATTTGCACTCGAGAGGCAGAAGCAGGTGGATTCTGAGTTCCCCTAAAATGTGCTTTTAAACCATAGTTCACATATCCCTGGAATAAGTGTTATCTTCTCCACAAAGGAAGAGAAAGAGAATTGTTGTCACTTTTGACAATAATTCTAAAATGTAGGATTTCAGTTGAGTGTGGTAGTGACCACCACTATTTCACCTGCCTTTAAGGGCAAAGAATGGGCTCAGCTCAAGAGATGGAGGCTACCTTGTGCAGCAGAGCTATGTAGTGAGGTCTCGTCTCTATGGATGAGCGGAATGAAGGAAAGGGAAGGAAAAACAGAAAAATCTAATTCTTTTCATATAATTAAACTTATTTGAACCACTTTTGAAACTAAACTCCTGTTTTAAAACATACCTTGTCAGCCGGGCGTGGTGGC
>NC_034599.1:94177005-94212820 GCF_900095145.1 Mus pahari
AAAACAAAAAAACAACCAAAACCAAAAAAGCATACCTTGTCATTAATGATAAAAATTGACAATCATAGTCAAAAAACACTGAGTTCATAGTGTAGTTCAAATTTCTTCCTTCAGAGCCAGGCCATGTAGTCTCAAGGCAACATGTACTGGCTACGCTACATCTGCACTACATAGTGAGTCCTGACAAGGGTCTCCTTCCGAAGTCTGAAGGCCATAGAAATGACTGCATGTTTTCTATCCTCCTAATTCTGTCCATTTGATGACAGCAGATTTCTCTTTTAAATGTACACATGTAATTATATTTTTTAAACTGTTAAAGGGTTTTTTTTAATATACTTTCAAATGTAGTAAAGGCGCATTTGTATGCACTATGAATTTAGACTAACCATCTTAATGGAAATGACATTAAATGAACAACTAATGATTTATTTATTTATTTAATGGTGCTCTTTACCATCAGCTCTTGTTTCATTCTTTGTTTCTTTTTCACATTGAATGTTTCCTTTATGGGTCTTTTTCATTTCTACAAGAAAATGAAATATTTCTCTGTTATTCTCTTACTAAAATTGAACTCAAGTTTAAATTGTCTTTTATTCTAGATTAAAATTAAAACTTTTGTTTATTTTAGTGCTCATGATCTCACTAAATGGGATCTATTTGGTAATTGCTACAGACTATTGAAGACTGGAATTGAACATGGAGCTATGCCAGAACAGGTAGGGAATTTTTAATATTCTTTCTGTGATTTAGGAAGTGATACTTAGGAATCAAAGATTTTCCAAAGCCTGTTGCAGAAAATAAGTGATAATCTGTAATGCAGTTAGCTCCTTTGACAGTTATTGTCCTAGTGATTGTAACTATTAGGTATGTCTTATATTGAAATGTTTTAATATAAGAAAAGATAAACTAGTAACAGTATATCTTTAAAATTAATGTTAAGGTAAACATTGCTGGAAAAACTATTAATTCCTGTAATATATTTCTGCATACCAGTTGTAGGCATTGTTGTAAATACTGATGGCAGCGGTCCCTCATTAAACATGGCTTAATTTTGTAGTAAAAACCATTGTTTAAATGCCTATAGTAGGTATTAGAACTTCTTGTATTCACATTCAAGTTGGAGTGAAAAGGACAAGATTTTTTTTTTTGCGTAATCTGAGACTTAAGTAATTATCTTAATTCTATATGTGAAATAGAAGACTTATTTTATATATTATAGATTTTCATGAGACATAACCTTATATTTATTGATCATGCTTAGGGATTATCTGGTTCATTCCCATTTGAGAGGGACATTTACATGGTACCTTTATTATTATTAAGGTGATTAGAATTTCAAGAGATAGAATGAAATGATAATTTTATATTAAAAGACACAAAGCACAGGTATGATGACATCTGTGTTTTGAACAACTTTGAAGAGTTCAGGGATACCAGTCAAGACTCTATCACTAAATGTTTTTAATGTATAAAATAAAAAATAAACCCCAACCAAACAGAAGCTTTTAAAAAGCAATACTTTATTAGAATAATTGTTTTCAGTTGTCTAACATGATTTAGGTATGTAACTTAGTGTCAGAGCACTTGCCTACTATGTATAATACCTTGGATTTGATTCCTAAAACTACAAAAAGTGAAAAATAAAAATGATTTAAACTTTCTTGATCCTACTTTTAATAAACACAGCGTTCCTAACTAGTTACTTGTCTTTGATTTGTGAAAAGAGGATAAAATCTGGGGGAAATGTGTCACATTTTATGAATCGACAGGAAAATGGAGTTTGAAGCTATTTTCTTCTCACACTTGTTGAAGCTGAACTCAGATCTTTCTTCCACTACAGAATAAAGTTAGTGTGTTCACTGAATTGTGGCAAATGACTAAGTATTTAACCAATTGTTTACTTCATTTATTAATATACTTCAGTTTTCTATTCTGCCTTCATCTCACTTTTCAGTGACCTAAATATATAACTCACTCATATTTTCAAGCTGTTTCTTACAAAAGTAGTAAAGGTATTCTTTTAGTTTTTTCTTTTCTTCCTCAAGGAAAGAATAAAACTAACACATTTCTGCTTAATGGGATTATAAACCTGTCAACATTTATTTTTAATCCACAATGCCATCATTAGTGTCTTAGCCACTGCTCTCATGACAGTCTTCATGATCCTATTTTCTGCTTTTACCACCGCATAGGTGTTCTTTTTCCTTCTGTTTATGTGTCTTGACTTTTCTTAGATTCCTATTCTGAGTTTTTAACCAGATGTATGAAGTTTGAAAGTATGACTACTAGATTGTGTTCTTCTTCATGTATACAGCTTTTACAAACACCTCCTAGGATACATAGAATTGAATGAAAACACTACTCAACTCATTTTTATATGATTGTTTAAGTTCCCCTTTTCAGATTCCAGCTTTTGCTTTTATCTAGAGTCCAGAGATTTCCATTGAAATTTCTTTCTCTGAGTAAGACTTCCAAGTACTACCAAACTTTTGCTAATGTTAACCCGTCAGTTGTGTTCAGTATTTTGGATGTGTCTAAAGACTAATTCTCTAGCTGTTTGGGAGGACTATATTTACCATATCCTTGACAGTTTGTTTTCCATAGTGAACAATTTAGCTAAGCATCTCGTCAGTCGTACTCTTCAGGAGTAGCAGAATTTGGTGTTTGAGAGTAGGGGATTCCCTGGTAGTAATTTGTCATTTCTAATGCCAGTAATATTTTAGATGTCACAGCTTTAGGATAAATGGATGACCAAAAATTTTAAATTTACCTATTCTAAGATTTTTTGGTATTCTAATTAGTCATATTATAAAGATGCCCTTATAGGAAAACATGCTTTCTTTCATTACGTTTATGTCTATTTTTTTCACACTTTTGCTCTTTACATTCTATATTTACTACATACATAAATATATGTAAAAGTAATATAAACATGATTTATGTCAATTACTCCCAATCCAGAATAACATAGTAGTTAAATGCTCTAACTTTCTTATCACTTTAAATACGAAGCCTTTGTGTTTTATGACACTGTTTTCCGAAAAATACCAACTAGTTGTTTGATAAACTATTCTCAATTAATTTTATCTGGTTGTGGTATATTTCTATTTGGATTACACATTTTTGCAGGAATGAATATTAGGTGATATTCTATCCTCAGTGTATTACGTCAAGAGGCTCATTGGTACTGAATATGAACAAAGTATTTTGTAGCATTATTACATGTGCTAATAGAAGAGGAAGAAGATCAAAAAGAAACATAATCTCAATTTGTTCACTATTAGTGATATTAGATCACTTGGTTGAGATGGAATCTACCAAATTTTCCCTATATAGTTGCATTGTCCTTTGTAATTCATAAGCTTTCAAAAAGTTCTTTAAAAGTATAGAAATAATGCTTTCTCTTTGCAAAGTTTGACATAGTTTTATATTATTTATATAATCTTGTCTAAATCTGCTTTCATGATCATAAAACAGTTTCTAAAATAATCACTTAACTTTCATTTTGTATTTGTTTGATACCCTAGCATAAGGAAAAACTGTCTCTTAATTCATTTACTCATTTTTTTATTTCAGAATATTTTTTATTTTAGTATCCATACACTATTACTTTATATTTCATCATTATTGGTACTTGTTTCTTGTATTTTTGCAGATTTGTAAGTTCTTGTGCTCTTTTCAAAGAAGCTTCTATGTGTGTTTAATACTTTTTGAGCACTTATATACTTAAGCCACCTATGTTATTCTTAACAATAAGTAGTATTTTAAAGTATGTTAATGCTATAAAACAGCTAATATTTACTGTAAAGAAACCAGATGTTCTAAATTATTTTATCTCCTCATGCAATTTCTTATAAAGTAAAAGCAAAAAATATTCACAGTTATCCCTTTTTATTTATTGCCTTGTGCCTATTTCTTACTGGTATTGACTTTATTAGCCAGTGAGATGGCTCACGCAGCAAGCCTGACAACCTAAGTATGATTTCTAGACTCTCCTAGAGGAGGGAGAGAACTGACTCTGCAGGATGCCCCCTGACCTCCACATGTATGCCATGGCATGTGCACACCCAGATACATACACAAAATAAATACATAGCATCTGAGAAAAAATAAAATATATTTTAAAATAAAATATATTAATATATAATTTTCATAGCTCCAAAAGACCTTAAAAGTTTGAAAATCAATAAAGATCATTTCTAGTATTATTTACTGTCAAGCAAAATTTAAAAAACAATTGAGGCCAGGTGCGGCCAACATACCTTTAACCATAGTTCTTACGTTAATTCTCAGCTAGCCCAGTCTACATAAGTTCTAGATGGCTTGAGCTCTATCTAAAACAAATACACGGAATTATATGTTACTAATATGGGGCCTCTCTAAGCATCATTCGAACTTAATTATAACTTGAGAGGCTGAGGCAGGCAGATATCTGTGAGTTTGAGGCTAGCCTGATCTACAAAGTGAGTTCCAGACCAACCAGGACTACTAAGTGAGACCTTATATTGACCTAATATAGTGGTATTATAAAGTTAATACCAGGAAGGAAGGAAGGAAGGAAGGAAGGAAGGAAGGAAGGAAGGAAGGAAGGAAGGAAGGAAGGAAGGAAGAGAGAAAAAGAGATAGACAAAAGGAGAAAACATATTTACAATAAACTGAGTGTTATTTTAAGCCTTTACTTATATTTGTATGTTTTAAGGTGTATGAGATACATATAATTTATATATTTATTTATATACTACTAATAAAACTGAAACATGGGAAGTAATGTGTCTAAGGCCACATAGATACAGCACACATACTAAAATCAAGCTTTCAAATTACTTTCATTTGCTTTTCATTTTTCCAATTAATATGCTATAGTATATGGTAGCCCAGGCTATGCTTCCACTCTTCCCATGCCTTCTTTCCCTCACCTCATGCCCTCTGATGTTTGCTCTATAAAATTTCTTTTTGTATTGATCTTTTTTTCCCCAAATATCTTTTGGGCTGTTTCAATAGGAACTGTGGGGAGAGATTAGATGCTGGTACTTAACCCGTCATCATGAACTGGAAATCACCACATTATTCAGACTGAACATAATATAGGGGGTGAGTTTAATTTAAGTCAGGTTATTAATTTTGGATAGATTTGGCTTATTGTATATGTTGTTAAGAATCATACTTCCCAAGAAGACTGCGCACTTACTGAGTTAGAACTTATTTCAGATACATATTTCTGATTTTTTTCCTCACACCTGGCCATACCAAAAACTTTTAAGTCATAGTTTCAATTTTTGTTTGTTTGTTTGATTTTTGTGTTTGTATGTTTGGGTTCTTTTGTTTCTTTGGGGGATTTTGGGTTTTTTCCTTTTGGGTTTTTGGGTTTTTTGTTCATTTTGAAACAGATGTAGTCTATTTCTAGCCTAGCCGCAAACTCATGGAAAACTTCCTGCTGTGGCCTACCAATTGCTGCAAGTATAGGCAAGTATTATCATGCCTACTTCTTCATTGACTTTATGACAGAAAAGCAGTTCCTTCTAGGTCTAAGGATAAGCATTTGCCTAATTGTGCTAAAACACAGTTGGATATCGAGACGCAGAGCAAAAGAACCATAATCATACTTCTGCACACCTTGTAAAACAATTAGCAGATCAGACATGATGCATGCCTGTATTCTCAGCTACTTAGAAAGCTAAAGCTGGAGGATCACTCGAACCAGGTTGGAGACAACCTAAACAACATAGCAAGGTGCCTGTGTCAAGATCAAATTATCAACTTAAAATCAAACCAGTTACAGTAAACTTATTAAATAAATATGAGTTGTGGTTCAGCCAAAAACTGAGAGTTTGGGTTAACTAAGATTTCTCAGAAGCCTGTGTAGTTTCACAGGCATATAATCTCAGCTGCTAAGGTGACTGATATAAGAGGATAACAAATTGAGGACTAGCCTTGGCTATAAATGGTAAGCCTGGGCAATGCTGAGACCCTGACTCAAGATGAAGAATACAAAGAGAATTGAGGGTAGGAATACATAGCTCAGTTGTAGAGAAAGAACTTGCCTATCACACACATGACTATAATTTCTGGTTGGTTTTTTTTTTTTTTTTTTAATGCTGATTCCAGACTGACTGCATGAGGAGACCCCCCCCCCACCTTTTTAAAGGGGGGCAAATGAAATCTGGAATGGTGAAAAACTCAAAAACAAAAACCATTGGACAGTCTTGTTGGTCAGAGTATTAGCCCAGAGCTCCAGGTTACATAATGACTGCCAAAAATTAAAGTTTAAAATAAATGTCATTGAAGGCTGGAGAATAGGCTGAGTGGTTAGGATCACTGACTGCTCTTCCAGAGGGAACCGGTTCACTTCCCAATAAGCATATGACTATTCACAGGCTTTATACTTCTAGTTCCATGAGATCAGACACTCTCTCCATCAGTGTATAGACATACATGCAAGGAAAGTACCCATACACATGAAATAAAATTTATGAAAATAAATTACTTTGTTTTCTTAATATTTGGTGAAACATAAATAGTTATATTTAAGAATCCTATTGGGTAAGCCGGGGAGTGGTGGCGCTCACCTTTAATCCCAGCAGTCGGAGGAAGGCAGATTTCTGAGTTCAAGGCCAGCCTGGTCTACAGAGTGAGTTCCAGGACAGCCAGGGCTACACAGAGAAACCCTGTCTCGAAAACAAAAAAAAAAAAAAAAAAAAAAAAAAACCTATAGGACATGACTACTGTGAAGAATGTCTCTCAGAAGACATGTAGTGGAGCACCAGTTATAAAAATCTTATAAACAGCAAAAGCACATGTCATCTTAGGGGTTTGTGATTTAAAAATCAAAAACAACTGCTTTTTCAGAGCAAGGGCATAACATACATGAATTATAATAGACTGGTTGACCAGCATGTAAACTATAGGGAAAATGCTTAAGGTAGATGCAGAGTTATTAATACCATTTTAGTGGTCCTTAAACTAGGAATCTATTCAGTGGTTTGTTTTGATGACTTTAACATTGTTACTATTTTTTAAAGTGCCATATTTTCATTTAAAAAGCTAACAAAGTCTGACATGGTACTGTATGCCTGTATTCAAGCACTTGGGGAGTATGTAGAAACAGGAGAATCAAAGCCTCAGCTACATGAAACCATATCTCCAAAACAAACAAAAAAAGCCAAGACCTGAGATTATAGCACAGGAATAGTGATTGCCCAGTCTCTATAAGGTCTCAAGACTGCCAATAAATAAATGAAACCTGGATCATGAAAAAAACCTAATGAACAAGTAGTCTGGAGAGATGGCTCAGTGGCTAAGAGCATTGACTATTTGTCAAGAGCTCCTGAGTTCAATTCCCAGCAACCACATAGTGGTTCACAGTCATCCATAGCGCCCTCTTCTGGTGTGTCTGAAGACAGTGACAGTGTACTCATTACTCATTTAAAATATATATATATATATATATATATATATATATATATATATATATATACACACACACACACACACACACACACAAGGGTGGAAAGATGATTGCAGCAGTTGACATGCTCTGGCAGAGGATCTGAGTTCAGTGTCAGTACCTCCACAGTGCCATCTGTAGCTTCAGTTCCAGAGGACCTGATTGTTATTTCTAGTTTCCAATGTCACTCACCCAGCATGCCTGTGGTTTTCATTCATGGTATACATGTAGACAAACACTCATATCCATAAAATAAAAATGTGTTTTTAAAAAGCTAGTCAACAATTTAGCTATTTACCTTTGTTATTAGCTTGTGATTTTTATAAGTAACATATAATAATGTGACTTTTCTACCAAATGACTTCTTGTGTTTCCTAACACTTTTAGATAGCTTTCAGATTTTCCAGCTAATAGTAAGATAATCATTATATTGCCCAAAGGAAAACTTCTGAAAATAAAAAGGTTACTATTAATTACTGTGGAACAAACCTGAGACCTAAGAATGGACAGGATGTATGTTCACCTACTTGTAAAGTTATTTGTGATCTAGCTTCTGCTTATTCACACTGTTTATGACTATACTTAAATGCTGGGGAAACCTGTTTGCCCTTTACCAACAAAGCTTACTTTCAAATTTCCATTCCTTTTCCTGTTTTTACATTATTTCAAGAATAGTTTCTGTATTTTTTTTCAGATCCCTGGTACTGCATGTTCTTAGCATATACTAAAGATAAAAATCACTAAATCTTATCACTAAAGATAAAAATAAATTGAAACTATAATAAAAACAGGCTTACAGTAAATGGTTGCTTCTCTGAAAGTTGGATTGGGGGGGGGTGCTTGCTTGCCTTTTTTTTTTTTTTCCTTCCTAGCGTTAGCTTCTCTTGCTTAAGTTGTGAGCATCTCTTTTTGCATCTTAACACTCAACCCTGAGTATGTATACTTAATTAAAGATTATTTATTTACTCTGTATGCAGTATCCTGTCTACATTATGTGAGCACACCAGAAGAGGGCACCATATTACATTATAGATGGGTATGAACCCCATGTGGTTGCTGGGATTTGAACTCAGGACCTCTGGAAGAGCAGTCAGTGCTCTTAACCTCTGAGCTACAGCTCCAGCCCTGAGTGTGTATACTTGGTTAGACCAATTATTGTGTCTAGTGTTGATGCATATTTGACTTTTTATTTGATTGGAATTTATGTTTAAGCTCTTCTTTCTTGCAGAAAACTGAGATATTAGTAAATAACTATTTCCAAAGCCCCAAGAATTTAGATAATACTTGCTAACCTTTTGTTTTGGTATTTTAGTGGCTACTATGGTATAGTACTTGAGTATTGTCCAAGTGGATACTAGACTATGTCCTTTATAAATTTATATATCAAATTGTTTATATGGTTCCCTTTTCTCATTCTTTACCCTTTTTTTGTTTTTTTGTTTTTCTGTAAACTTTTCAAACTGATACACAAACTAGAAATTACACAGGAATGAAGTGATATCTGCCTGTTTCTTTGTTTCAAGATTATTAGCAGAACTTGTTTATTGAGTCTTTTGAGAAAACCACTAAAATAGGAAGGAAGAATATACTTTAGATGTGGCTTTTATTGTGTTTGTGGAGAAGTTAGTGGTACATTTGAATGCTTTAATATTAGACCTAACGTCATATAATGTGCACTCCTAGTCCCATATTCTTCCCACTGTATACCAAACCTTCTTTTTGATAGTAGTGTATATAGAGAGATTTCAAAGTTAATGTATTTGCACTGGATTTTTTTATTGATTTTTTTCACCTTTTTTTGACACTTGAAACTTAGAAGTTTGAAAGTAATATCTCATCATATCATAGATTAATTGTGCACTAATCTGATTTCTAGTTCATTCTTTGGGAAGTCTTAACTATATAATAACTAGAGTTAAACCTTTTATTGACTAGAATTTTGTACTGGAGTATTCCATACTTCTGATTGTCTATTTATACTTATACTATCTGTCCATTGTGTGAATGTCCCACTGCATTACATACTTCTCTTACTCCTCTGTGACCTATAGAACTTTAAGTATTGTTCCACTCCACTGAATTGCTCAGTTTTTGTTTGATTTTTTTTTTTAAATTTATTTATTGTATGTTTTTCTGTGCTCTATCTGTGAGTGCCCTTGCATGCCAAAAGGGCATCAGATCACATTACAGATGGTTGCAAACAACAGTGTGGGTGCTGGGACTTGAACTCAGGACCTCTAGAAGTGCAGCCAATGCTCTTAGATGCTGAGCCACTTCTCCAGCACTGGAATTGCTAATTTTTTAAAAATCACTTTTGTATGTTTGTGCTTTTCCTGACCATTTTTTTTAATTTGGTTATTTACATTTCAAATGTTATCCCCCCCCCCGGTTTCCCCTCAGCAAACTCCCTATCTGATCCCCCCTCTCCCCTGCTTTTATGAGGGTACTCCCCCATCCACCCACCCACTCCTGCCTAACTACCCTAGCATTCACCTATATTCGGGCATCGAGCCTTCACAGGACCAAGGGTGATGCCAGATAAGGCCATCCTCTGCTACATATCCAGCTGGAGCCATGGATCCCTCCGTGTGTACTCTGATTGGTGGTTTAGTGTTTTCTTCCCAGGAAGAGCAAATATGAGAACAAAGAAGAGAACTGAAGGAAAATCTTTGATACTTGTTATTTACCACAACAGTGGTCTTTCCAGCAAGACAGTGTTAACAAAGTTAGGGGACATAGAAAAAAAATCTCTTTGGCCTGTTTAGTTTTTTACTGCTGGTCCTACTTCATCTATGCTCCATAGACATGATATTACAGGATAAATGGCCTCTAGGCAAGTTAGAGATAATATTTTTTATGGGAGATGAAATACAAAAATGACTATTTAGCTAGGTGGAAAAGTTCTGAATTCCTTTTGACATCCAATCAGCTATATTGTTATATAAATATGCCAGTGATAAAGCAAAACATTTCCCAGTCAATGACAGCTAGCTTTATATTCTAAAATAATATAATAAAATCCTTTAAAAAGTAAACTTGTGTTGCCTGTACGTGGGATAAGTTCTTCTAGCTGGGCTGCCTTGTCTGGCCTCAGTGGGAGAGGAAGTGCCTAGCCTCACAGAGACTTGAAGAGTCAGGGTGGGGGGATACCCAGAGGGTCCCCCAAACACTCAGAGGAGATGGGCATAGAGGATGGTGGAAGGATTATGGGAGGGGTGACCAGGAGGGAGCAGTAAACGAGATGTAGGGTGAATAAGTAAAAATAAATTAATTAATTAAAAGTGGTAATAAATAAATCTGGGGGGGAGTAAACCTGTGCAGATATGAATATGTAGTACATTAAAATGAAAAACACTTTGAAATCGTGACTAAATGTCAGGCTTTCCACACACCCACCACCAAGAAGCGTCTAGGAAACTAAGTACTTGAGGAACCGCTCGTGTAATGAGTCTAGAGAAGAGAAATTGGGAAGGAATTTATGTTTGTATATATTAGAATAAGTGATATAAACAAAATTAAGCAATTTTGAACATTATTTACTTTCTATATCTTCACTTTCTATTAATTACTATTGATCTGAATATCTGTTTTATAATAATTTAACAATTCATGTTTCGATTTAAAGAGGGTTTGTTTTTGTTTTTTTTTGGAAGCAGGCTTCTTTTTATACATACATATTATTTATTTAATTCCAAATATTATCCCCTTTCTTCTTCCTCCCTCCCTGAGTTCTTCACCCCTACCAGGATACCCTGTCCCTTGGGCATCAAGTTTCTACAGGATTAAGGGTATCCTCTCCCACCAAGACCAGAAAAGGCAGTCTTCTGCTACATATGTGCCGGGGGCTACCCATAAACCACCCCATGTTTGCCCTTTGGTTGGTGGCTTAGTCTCTGGGAGCTCCTGGGGATCCGAGTTAGTTGATAATGTTGTTCTTCCTATGGGATTGCAATCCCCTTCAGCTCCTTCTGTCTTTCCCCTAACTCTTCCATATGGGTCTCAGTCCATTAGTTGGCTGTATCTGCCTCCGTCTCAGTCAGCTGCTGGTAGAGCCTCTCATAGGACAGCCATGCTAGACTCCTGACATGGGATGGATCCCAAGTAGGACCAGTCACTAGATGGCCTTTCTTCAGTTTCTGCTTTAATTTTGTCCCTGCTTTTCCTTTAGGCAGGAAAAATTCTGAGTCAGAAATTTTGAAGATGGGTAGATGGCCCCATGCCTCAACTGGAGGCCGTGTTTATCTATTAGAAGTGGTCTCTTCAGGTTCCATCTTCCCGCTGTTGGGCATTTCAGCTAAGGTCATCCCCATTGAGTCCTGGGAGCCTCTCACATCCCAGGTCTCTGGGACTTTCTAGAGGTTCCCTTTGCTTCCCACTGTGGCAGCTGCATATTTCCATTCTCCTGGCCCTCTGGGCTTTTCTCCTGTCTCCCCCCACACCTGACCCCTTTAACTCTCCACCTCCCCTCTCCTACCCAGATCCCTCCTTCTTTCTGCCTTCTGTGATTATTTTGTTCCCCTTTCTAAGTGGAATTGAAGTATCCACACCTGGGCCTTTTTATTGGATCCATCCTAGGGTTTTGTGGGTTCAACCAGCTCCATTGCACTAAGCAGCACAGTAGCTTACTTAAAGGAAAGTTTGTAAATCTTGTCTTTTCATTCCACTAAAACCATCTCATCTGTGTACTTGATAGTAAATTAGAATTTATTCAAAAGTATCTCAAGACTCCAAGGTTGATAGATATATATTTGATATGTTGATTTGCTGTTGTTGTTGTTGTTGTTGAACTTAGTATCTACATGTAATTTATTTTGTAAGGTATTGTAGTTTATTGTGCTTTAGTACAAACACCAGATAAATTTGTTGGGTAAAGTAATGGAATAATATTATATACACTTCATTGCAATAAATGCATACTACATATTTAAACTAAAATGTAATGAAAGACCTGTTCCGTGCTGGAGGTGTGACTCATGTGTAAGGCTGTGTTTAATGTTCAGGCAATGGTGAGGGTCTGCCCCAAATTAACTTTTATGTTATGATGCTTGATTGGTTTTACTTCCTTGAATTTTACTCTCTATAGAGAATAGGGACCAAAAACTTGAGGAGGTTATTTCATGAAACAAGAGGAATTCAGATATGGATATTTAAAAGGAAGGAAGGAAGAAAAGAGAAAGGTAGATTAAAGTAGGAATAGGCTGCTTTATTGGTTAGTTGATTGATAACAAAATCACTATGTAGTTCATTCTGGCTTAGAACTTACCATACAGTCCACATTGTTCTGGAACCCTACATGCTAGATAGAAACATGGATCCCCATGCCTGCACTTCTTAGTAATTTTTAAAAGTGGTCCTGAACACTAAAATTTCTGAAAACCTATCCCCTAGAAAAACATGTGCACAGTATATGAAGAGGTGTATATCAAATGGTTAATACTAATTATCCATAATGATCTAAAACTCAAAGATGTAAAAATTTATCATCAATAGAATAGTTAGGGGTATATTCTAAATAATTTACTAAAATTTAACTATATAGGCATATGCACTATGCATAAATTTTAAACATGAATGATAAATGAAAACAAACTCAAAGTAATACATATAACATTATTTTTTAATGTATTGCTCATAACTGTTCATAGTAAAGTTGGAGGATGCATGCTAGATAATAGAAATATAGTGGCTAATGTGTAAGTCAGGATCACTATTCAGTTTAGAAGAAGAAGCAGACGATGCCGGCACAGACACATAATGCTTTGATGGCATGGGTGGTGGCTACCAAACTGACTTTACTTTACTTTAGTTCATTAAGCATAAAGCTTTGTTTATACAAATTTTATACAAGTATTATATCTTGCTTTGAAGTAAGTAGAATATCTTATTTAAATTTAGACAAAATAGTTTCATAAATTTCTTTTAACTAGTACTGTGCAAACAAATTGTCTCTTATTTAAACTTTTTCATTAAAATTTTGTTTTCCATTTGATACAGATAGTCGTACAAGCACTGCAGTGTTCCCATTACTCAATTCTTTGGCAGTTGGTGAAAATTACTGACGGTTCTCCTTCCAAAGTAAGTAAGAGCTTCTATAGGAAAAAGGGTTTATAAAAATAATAACTGTATAA
The DNA here is from genome assembly GCF_900095145.1 of Mus pahari. Lineage (NCBI taxonomy): Eukaryota > Metazoa > Chordata > Mammalia > Rodentia > Muridae > Mus > Mus pahari. The sequence continues at coordinate 94,190,578 of NC_034599.1, forward strand.
ACTAATTTAATATGTTACATAAATTATTATCTTTCTAAAATAATAACTTATTCTTAATTAGTTCTTGCTTTATGTGTGCGTGTTGTTCTTCAACCAGTAGTTACAAAACATACCTTTACTCATGTGTACACATAGATTTTTTTCTAAAAAGCACAAAATAAAAACATTTGTAAGAAACTGCAGCACTGTTATTTCATTTCTGTTAAAAGACAAAGGGTGCTCTAAACTAAAGCTCTTAAAGACAGTGAGAAGGGGGAGGATGAGTCTAACAGTATACAACTTTCAATTCTGAGCCAGGGTAGTAAACATAACATAAACATGAACATTAATTGATAATTCTGGATCTCTGATCATATGAAACTGAGTAGAAAACACAGGATAGAAAATAAAAGTAAAACATTGCTCTATTTTAATAGTTTTTATAAAAGTAAAAAAAAAAAAATGAAGTTTTCTCATTGATGGTCACTTCTAATCTAAAGTCTCATTAAGTCCCTTGAAGATATAGGCTGTCTAATATCTCTTTCATAAACTCAAGGTCCGGAAGAGAGAGCTCTGGTTCAATGGTAAGCACACTCCAGCTCCACTTATGGTGAGGCTTTAAAACCAAAATCAAAAAACAAAAAACACCTACTTAAAATTTGTCATTCCTTAATGGGAAGGATGTCTCTGATCAAACTTTAAAACATGAACTAGTTTCCGCAGAGAACCCTAGTCTGTGTCAGAGGTAAGAATCTTACTGAGCTTTTAAGCGTTCTAAAGTGATTTCCTCAAACACCTAACAATCAAATTTTGGTTGGTTGGTTGGTTTTGGTTTTGCTTTTTAAAACGTTGTTTTTCTCTATAGCCCTGGCTGGCCCGCAGAATTCACTTTGTGGACCAGGCTGGCCTGGAACTCACAGAGATCCGACTCTGCCTCCTAAATGCTGAGATTAAAGGCATGACCCATCACTACCTGACTAAATCTTCTAAAAGCACATGGCTTAGAAAATTTTTAGCAAATACAGTTTTATTACAAAAAGAGGGAAAAAATTTAAATCTGTCCAACATAAATATAAAATTTTCAATTGTTTCATGAAATTAAGATTAGAACATATAAATAAAAAGCAAATGTGTAAAGAGCTAAATAAAACTACTAATATGTGTGGATATCCTCAACATATGCTCTTAATAGAACATTCAAGAGCTGCCAGATGCTAGGGTGAAAGCCTGCTAGCTCAGCTTAGAAGCAGAGAAAGTACCCAGGTGACGTTCCTACTTCACCAGTGTCTTAAGTATCTTGTACCCAAAGACCCTCTTACTGTTTGCTTCTCCCTGTCACTTCATGTCAGCTGCTTGCTTGCTCCCTCTTGATCTAGGGTTAATTTTATTTTGCTCTCAGATTAAAGGTATGGTGTGCTAGGGCTGAGCCACACCACAACAAGGTTTTTCTACTTTACAATCTTAGGGTTCACAGTGTGATCAAGAAGCAGTCAATTCCTCAAAGATCATAAATGGGTAATATTTGTTAGTTGATAGTGTATAGCCCAGTTATGACACACAGCTAGAATTTGTGCCTAAGGATATTTAAATAAGTGTAATTTTATTTATATGTCTCATTTGTAGCGCCAGTTGAAATATGCAGAAGTCTAATACTATTACAACTAAAACCTTGATTTTTTTTTCCTTTTTATTTCTTGAAATGTACATATTGATAAATTTACAATTTCTAACTATGGATCTGGAGACATAGCTTAGTGGTTAAGAGCACTTGCAGATGACCTAGCTTCTTTTCCCAGCACCTATATATTGCATCACAACCATCTTCAACCCTACTGCCCAGTGCCCTCTTGTGGTTCAGTGTGGATCAGGCACACAGTGTACGCATGTGTGCAGTTCTACACATAAGATTATAATAAGTCGGGCTTTTTTTATTTTTGAATGTTAACAAAGTATTTTCCTGTTGTCATTTAGAAACAATCTCAAAATATATTGCATGAAGTAATTTTGCTTTGATGAAAAGAAAATGCTCAGAATAGACTGGATAATTGAGCTAGTAGTAAGGAAATAAGCCATTTGTTTCCCTGGTCATTAATTAATTCCAGAAACTTATTTAAAATCTCTGAAGATTTTTTTGTTTATTTGGTTTGGTTTTGGTTTTTGTTTGTTTGTTTTGGGGGATTTTTTTGTTGTTGTTTTTGGTTGGTTGGTTGGTTGGTTGGTTTGGCTTTTTAAGACGGGGGGGTTTCTCTGTAGACCAGGCTAGCTTCAAATTCACAGCGATTCACCTGCCTCTACCACCTGGCTAAAGTTGTGTTCTTAGTTTGGTGTATGCTCATTTAAAAGAAGAAAGAGCTACCAAACATTGCTGAGCTACATGTTCACCTCGGCTCTGGGGTGCCTGGAGCACTGCCGGCTCACCACTCAGTGAGTGGGAGGCAGAAAGAACACAGTGAGTAAAGGGGTTCCTCAGTCTGGAGGGAAAAGGTTAGAGTCTGGGACAGTTGTAGTTCCCAGCCTCCTGTGGGGCCACTGGCATCAGCGCCAAATAGGAAGAGGAGAGCAGATCCTGGTACCAGGCTGAACCTGTTTGGTTCCAAGTGAGTGAGTGCCGAGAATGTGGAGGGGCTGGAAGAGAGGCCTTCTCTTGGACATTTAGCATGACTCTTTATGATGGAGGCCTCCCCTGAGACTGTTTACTTGTTCAGACTGCTTAATCAGGACAAACCAGGGGTTAAATACCTTTTTCGAGAAGAAATGCTCATTGGCTGAACACTATATAGATATCTCATTAGCATGGAGAACTCCAGGTTTTTATGCTACATGATTGAGTGCTATGGTCCTCTCAGTGAGTTATCATGGCTATATGTCCCAGAGCAGGTAGAGTTATAGTAGGCCCTACTACTGTTCTCAATCTTGAGACTCACAGGGTTTGAGCTCACTCAACCTTACTAGTTCTTCTTTGTGGTGGCATGGTCCATTTCTCCCACAAAATATTACTAGCTATGAGTAGTCACTGTAAATGTTTTAATATTTTTCTTTTAGTTTTGTTTGTTTGTTTGTTGTTTTTTTGCTTGTTTGTTTGTTTGGAGACAGGGTTTCTCTGTATAGCCCTGGCTGTCCTGGAACTCACTCTGTACACCAGACTGGCCTTGAACTCAGAAATCCACCTGCCTCTGCCTCCCAAGTGCTGGGATTAAAGGCGTGCACCACCACTGCCCGGCCTTCTTTTAGTGTTTTTAACAATATATTTCTAATCTCATGTAGATCCATCGTTCTTTTCAATTAGTACATTTTTTTAAATTATGAAATGTTACTGCAAGCTGTGGTAGTACGCACCTTTTATCTCAACACTTGAGAGGCAGATCTAAGAAGTAGGTACATCTAAGGAAGAAATGGAGTCAGAGCAAGAAAGATGAGAAAGACAGACAGACAGATAGATAGATTATTGATGGGCTGGGGAGGTGACTCGGTGGTTATAGCCCCAGCTGCTGTTCCAGGGAAGCTATGTTCAACTTCCAGTACCCTATGGCAGCTAATGTAAGAAGCTAACAACTATTTGTAATTCTGGTCCCAAGGGATCTGACATTCTCTTCTGGTTTTGCATACACAGACATGCAAGCAAAACACCATACACATAAAGTTTTTTTTAAAAAAGGCAACTCTCAAAAGTAAAAAAAAGAAAAAATTGCCGAGGGCTGTGTACATACTTCAGTTGGTAGAGTACTTGCCTCACTTGCATGATGCCTGAGTTCAGTCACCAGAACAAGAACACATAAACACACTGATGCATGCCTGTAATTCCAGCTGTCAGAAGGTAGAAGCTGGAGGATCAGGCATTTAAGGTCATCCTCAATGGCTATGCTAGGCCATTTCTCAAAAAAATAAAAAAAATACTTCTAGGTATAGTAATGATTGCCTTTAGTGGGCCTAAAGTTAGACACTCTCAAAGAAACTTCATTTCTACTGTTTTTCAAACTTCTTTTAAAATAAAAACCAAAGAAATAAAAATATCTTTAAAAGATGCTCCTAGAGGCTGTTTCTGTATTCTTTTACAGTTTCATACATATGTAATAGTCTTTGATCAGAGCCCACTTGTTGTCCTTCTTCCCTCCTCCTCTCATCAGACCCTTTCCCAAAAAACTCTCCTCCCTCTTTAGGTTTGGGAGTCGGGAATTGTTGCTGCTGCTGTTTATTTTGGTCCTTTTTGTAACACATTGCCTTTAGAGTTGCCTACGTGTGTGTGGGTAGAAACTTATTTCCTCGAACAACTGTAAGTTGAAAGTGGCTATACCACCAAAGAATGTGATTTCCCTCACTCCAGCAACCATTTATTAGCTATAGCACCCCAGGAGTAGGGCCTTATCAGGCTCTCCCCTCCTCTACCCATAATAGAATATTTTTGGACCTAGTCTTGTATAGGTGCTCCTGGCTAATGAGCTTTTGGGTGCAACACCCATCATGTCTAAACTACATCATGTCATAGTACTTCTTCTTATCTTCTGGCTCATGCATTCTTTCTAACCCCTCTTCCAAGATATTCCATGGGCCTGAAGGGAATATTTTTGGCTAAACGTCCAACAGTCCATCTCAGTATGTTAACCAGTTAAGAACCTCTGCATCTATCTCCACTGCAAAGAGAAGCTTCTCTGACTGAGAAGAGCACTAATCTATGGAAATGCACATAAATATTTAAATGACAGTTTGACATAATGCCCATTTATCAAAACAAGAATAGTAGGCTCACCCCGGGGCCCACAACCTCCCCAACCGTGAGTTTTTGCCCATTTTTCAGTACCAGTTATGAATTCTTCCTGTAGAACGGTCCTCAAACCCAACCAGAAGCTATGTGGATATTCCCGTAGAAATGATGCCACTATGATACCAATGGTCACGTAAGCTAGCAAGTCATATTACAGCTTTCAGAGTTCACAACTGAAACAGTTGATGACCTCTCCTCTCAGCAGCCTACAAAGCAGCTTCTGGATGAGTTCCAGCTTGATTTCTCTGTCCTCCATCTAACGTTTACGTTGTCTTCAATTGCAAGGTCTTCTCATACCATGCTGGTAGGCAACTAAGACTAGTGACAGAAGGCCATATTGTTTTGGGGACCTCCCGCATCAATTCATAAAGCAGTATCTTAAATCTGGCTCTGGACCTCATGGCTTCTAGAAGCATTATTGACCCATTTTAAATAGGAGTTTTAAAAGGTTTTTTTATACATCTTTTTTTTTTTTTCAGCTCCTGCATCTGTAACATCCTCAGTTAAGCCATTTTATCCCCAGTGCTCTCTCCATCCTCCACTTTCCTCCTACCCTGCTTTGCATTTCATTTGTTCCACTGTCCCACCTCCTCTAAAGCCTTCTCCCACCATCACCTTCCCATCAGAACCATGGCTCCTTTCTAGCTCTCTGGCCTCTACTGAACTCCATGTTAAACATACAACTCTAAGAATTCACATATGAGAGAGAGCCGAGTGATACATCTGGGTCATATGATAATTCTACTTTTAGCTTTTTAAGAAACCTGCATGCTCATTTCACATGGGATGTACTTGTCACCACTCCCACAACCACATCCTTGACTACATTTGTTGTTGTTTCTTTTCTTGTTGACCATTCTGACGGACATGAGATGAAACCTCAAAGTAGTTTTATTTTGCATTCTTATAACAGCTAAAGATACTGAGCACTTTTTTTAAAAAACTCTTATTACCCATTTGTGTTTCCTCTTTTGAATATTTTCTGTTCCATTCCACACCCCACTTTTTTGTTGTACTGTTTTATTGTTTTGGGGGTTGGGGTTATGTTTATGTTTGAGTTCTTTGTATTTCCTAGACATGAATCCTTTGTCTGAGGTATAGATAATAGAAATTTTCTTTCATTCTGTTAGTTACTATATTACTTCTGTTGTGGTGGTAAAACAGCATGATAAACAATGTTTATTTTGACTTGGGCTAGATCTCATAATGGCAGAAGTAGCCATGAGACTGCAGGCATGCAGCAGGAAAACCGGTGGAGAGCTCACTTTTTGAACTATAAACACAAAACAGCTTTTTACTCTGAAAGACCACTCACTATGCAACCTAATCCTTCCCACATAGCACTGATAGCTTGGGACCAACTGTTGCAAGTTCTTCTGTTAAGCAGGAAGTTGGCTGCAGGTATATGATATGCTGGGTTGGCACTAGGTTTTAGTAAGGTTGGGGGTTTTCTTTTTTTCTCTGCAAGATAGATAATCAGGCCGCCATATATATTCTCCCAGGCATTCCTTGGGATAACAGTCACTATCCAGGTGTAGAATCATTTTGGAAATAGAGTAATTAAGTCCAACAGTTATCCTTTCCATGTTAGTCATTTCAGTGATAATGGAATATTGATAAGACTATATGTAGTGGTGTATTAGTATAGGGTATATAAGTGGGGAAAAACAAAATAAGAAAACAACTATGATTAATGATTAGTATCAGGGTAATGAAATGCAGGGGAAGAAAACATGAATAGGAAGTAGAACTTGTATGGGCAAAAGAAGTCATGGGGATGAAGGAGCTTTGCCTAAAAGTAGATGAAGAGATAAAAATGAACTGACAGATTTGTAAATCAGACTTGTTTCCAGTATCTCAGGCTAGTGGTTCTTGTAAACCAGATAAGACTATTTTCTTTGGGCAAGGAGAAAGGAAAAGAAGGGAAGAAAAAAGTAACAACAATAAGGAAGGATTTAGGGGGAAATGAATTGTAGGGCAAGAAGAGACCAGAACCAAGATGGCCTGCTAAAATGACTGTGCCTATTAAATACAGATGGGATAAATATAGAGCAGAAAGCTGGGTGGAGATTTGGGATATTAAAAACTGCCTAGTTGTTGGCTCTTGTCTAGACTATCAAGTTTCCTCCTACTGCTGGGCTGTCCTCTTCCATGGGTGGTCCCTGCTCTCTCCTCTTCCTCGCCTTTGGGTGTTCATATTACCCTTGCAGTTGTTTCTAAAGGGGAAGTCTCTGATCTGGTCAGACCTGAAGGGTTTCCTTCTATACCCCAATGCAGTTCTTACCTTAAATCTCTGAAAATTCTGATTCCACTTTAGTTCCCATTGAACGTTCAGCTTCTTAAACACTAGATCTGTTGCATCATTTCTTTTCCACAGTAACCCAGTGGTTTTGTTTTTGTTTGTTTGTTTGTTTTTTTAGTCGGGTTCTAGCATACAAGCCCCTTGTACTTGGTCTGATGTACTCTAGGACAGCAGAAATTTTTTTTAATTTTTTAAATTTTGTTGCCTCTGCTCAGTTGGATGTCAGTGCTGAATAAGATAAGGAGGGTTTTTCCCTGGTGCCACTTTGACTACTGCTGCTCTAGGTGTGGCTCTTCGACCAGATGTTTAAAGTACCCATTGCTTTTCTCATGGCTGTATTCAGCCTTTATTAGCTTATTTTTTGAAGACTGTCATCTGCCATCTATAATCTCCCAAGAATATTTTAAGGCTTATTTTTATTTTATGTGTTTGAATGTTTTACCTACATGTATGTATGTGCACTATGTTTCTGAAGGGGCACCAGGTACCTGGAACTGGATTTATATATGGTAATGACCCACCATGTGAGTGCTGGGAACCAAACCCAGGTCCTCTACAAGAACAGTCCATACTTTTAACCCTAGCCATTTCTCCATCTCCCCAAGAATATTTTTAATAATTGCATAGTAGTCCATTTTGTAGCTACATAAGAATTTATTACCTCCTTGAATATTTTGAATACTTTTGAACTTGAATAGTTTTGAACTTTTTTGTGTGTGTGTGCTATGGAATTAATACTACAATGGCCATTCTCATATAAGCCCTCGTTCTATGTTCTTCGTTGTTCCATGTTTTGTTATGCACCTAGAATAGGATTGCTGAGTCAACAATTATAATATACTTACGGGATATAATGTAAGTTTGCTTCTTTATAGAGAAATTTTTCTTGAATTTGATTTTCTTTAGACCTGTCAAGAGCACTGTTATTCAGAAGATTCTAAATGATAATTATATTTGAAGTTTAAATCAAGTTATAATTTAATTTGATGATAAACCTTTTGTAGTGAAGTATTTGAACAGATTGTGGCAAAACAGCTTGAGACTTTTTTATAAAATGTAGGTGTGCTTGGGTGTCAGCCTGAGAGTTGAAGCTGTTTGACAAGCTCACAAGTCTTGTTTAGTATTCTTTGCTCCAGTGCCCCCTAGTGATGGTTTCTACAAGCAGCTTTCACTGTCTTTGCTGAACAAGAAACATCATTCTTATGTTAGCTCTTTGAACCTGTACAAAAGCACTAGAAAGCCTGTAAATAAGAGTTGGAACTTAAAGAGTTGCCTTTTTCATCCTGAAGATAAAGAATTTCCATTTTTTTCCCACTTGAGAAGTCTGTAGGGTTTTTTTCCTTTCTTTCTCTTCCTTGCTGCCTTTCTTTCTTTCTGGACGCCTTTTAAAACTATTTTTATTTATTTTATGTTGAAGTGGGTTCTGTGTGGCTCCAGACACTCTAGAATTCATTATGTATACCAGGCTGGCCTTAATCACACAAAGATCTGGCTGTTTCTGCCTTCCAAATGTACTATGACACCCGGCATGTTCTGTTTTCTATAATCTCACAAGTATGCTATCCTACCTCACCCTGGCTGTTTCCCCTCTAGATATCTTTGCAGTCCAATCTTTGCTACTGGACTCTGGCCCTAACCCTAATTCTTTAAGTCAAAGCCAACATCCCTTATATTACTATAAATTAAATTGTTAATGAGGTACTTGATTTAAATAGTGTTTTTTCTTTACATTTATGACTATAGTATCTCCTCTGCATCTTCCACCTTAATATTTAAACAGATTAAAGAAACAAGGGGTTGGGCAGGGTCTGCTGGAGTGGCCGTGTCTCTTCAACCTTGTGTTTCTTTCCACGAATTACATCCCTAGGAATAAGCTAAATGGTTTTTTTAAAAATAAATAAATAAATAAAAGGCGGGCTCTTTATCTACTTGTTGTTGTTGTTCCCCCTGCTCCTTCTTTGTAGCTATGAAGAACAAATAGCTTACTTGAATTCTTGCACAGAATTCCTATAATAACAAGAATAGCCAGCATCTCTCCATCTGCAGTTACTCTGAGGAGAAAGAAATGGGGCAAGGATTAAGAAATAAAAACTATCCTTAAAGGAACAAAGTTTTACTATAAACAATTTATTTTACTTTTAGAATCTTTATTTCAACCTTTTTATTTTTGAAAATTCTGACCTTATAATCTATCCTATTAGTTGAAAGTTTACCTTTCGTCATTCCTTGACTACCAGAATTTAATATTTATGTTCTTTGCATGTACAGTCACAAGTAATTATATGACTAGTCTAGAAAAGAGAGGCAAGAAAGATCCAAGTCTTATATCCATTGACACTTTGCTTCAATTCCAGCACTTAGCCTTCAGAAAGCTAAGTTCAAGGCCAACCTAGGCTATATAGCAGTGAAACCCTTTCCCAAAAGAAAAAAAATTAAACGGGGATGGAAAGGGAAAATAATCTGGATGTAACTGTTCAGAACAAATTCTGAACTTAAAGTTTTTATACAATTCCAATATCTTCAAATCATCTGAGAACCAGAAATAAACATTTTCAATATAGAAAAGTAAAACCTCGCGGTTCATGGTTTTGGCATTTATTAAGAGCATATACTGTGCAGTTGCAGGGATTGGGTGGCAGAGTGTACTGTGTTTGCAACCCCAATCCTGAACCTCCAGTTCTTGCTTTCTGGTAGAGTATCTACCATGAAGGATAATTTAAGAGTTCCTCTGCTTCATTAGTCTATCAACTGATGGATGCTGTTTAACCCTAGAACTTACGGAAATATTATTTCCTGAACTAAGTAAGAATAAGTGAGGAATGAAAAGAGCTATCCTAAGTAATTATCCTAAGTATAAAAGGGAATTTTTTTTATGAGCTTGTCTGACCAAAGACTATTTTAGGAATATTTACAGACTGGGGAGATAGTTCAGCCACTAAAGTCGTATGTTTCTTGTGCCATCAAAAACACAAGTTCAGCAACAATATGAACTAACCAGTACTCCTAGAGCTCGTGTCTCTAGCTGCATATGTAGCAGAAGATGGCCTAGTCGGCCATCATTGGGAAGAGAGGCCTTTTGGTCTTGCGAACTTTATATGCCCCAGTACAGGGGAACTCCAGGGCCAAGAAGTGGGAGTGGGTGGGTAGGTGGGGGGGGGGTGCATAGGGGACTTTCTCGGGATAGCATTTGAAATGTAAATGAAGTAAATACCTAATAAAAAATTGGGAGAAAAAAAAAAACCACAAGTTCAGATCCCCTGTAACCACCTAAAAGTATGAGTATGGAAGAGCGTGCCTGTACTCAGTGCTGGAGAAACAAAGATAGACAGATCTCTAGAGATTGCTGGCCAGGCAGCCTAACCAAATCAGTGAACTCCAGGTTCAGTGAAAGACTCTTTCTCAAAGAATAATGTGGAGAAAGACTGAGAAAAACATCTAGTGTTAACTTCTGGCCTATGTATACAAATGTGCACACATATACCAAAGAATATTTAGACAAAACATAACAATCTCTTTTCTAGTACAAGGATAAGTAAATACCTAATAAAAAATCTTGAGGGCTGGAGAGATGGCTCAGTGGTTAAGAGCACTGACTGCTCTTCCAAAAGGACCTGAGTTCAATTCCCAGCAACCACATGGTGGCTCACAACCATCTGTAATGAGATCCAACGCCCTCTTTTGGTGTGTCGGAAGACAGCTACAGCGTACTTGCATAAATAAAATCTTTAAAAAAAAAAAAAAATCTTTGAGTTCCAGGACAGCCAAAGCTATACAGAGAAACCCTGTCTCGAAAAAACCAAAAAAAAAAAAAAAAAATCTTGAGCTTCAGTTTTCTAACATAGAGGATAAGAATGATATTAACTGCTTGTAAAGTTTCTGAGACAACTAGATTGATTTATCTCAGTTAGCAAATGAGTATTTTAGTTAATAGTACATATTAATTTGTTGATTTTAAATCTCAGCTCTTGTCATAAGATGAATTATCTTCAGTATAAGCATGCCCAGTGGCTAGTACAGGATTGGGGTACAATGTGGTAAATTCGTTCCTCCATCTTAATTGAGATAATTTGTGCATTTTAAGTCTCTCGCTTTGGTCCTAACAATCAATACATTTTCCCGTCTATCTGACTCTTTTAGCTTCCTATATCTTTCTGTAGTACAGGAAAAGTCAAGGTATCTTTTGGAACTACAATAAGCAAGTTAGGGTTCCTGGGTCATAGATGCATTAGCTTTTAAGTAATAACTAAGTAAACAGCAAGCTCATGCCCTTTAATCCTCATCCCTTAATTATTTTTAAGTTTAAAGTTTTTAGAACTTACTATGATTGTATGATTCACAAGTGTGAATATGTGAGGCCACAAATGGTGGCTCTCTCCCTCCACCTTGTGTAGGCTCCAGGAATTGAACTCAGATCATTAGGCTTGCACCACAGGCAGTAGCTGGTGACTGATAAGCCATCTTGCCAGCCCCTAAGTTTAAACTGTCCACCTTCCTATATTGGTATATTGATAGTTGTACAGTTATGCTTCTCAGAGAAAACAGACAATGGCTTTTACCTGTTTTACCATTGCTTTGGGGATACTATTTTGTGTGTTTAGGTAGAGTACAGTTATTTGTGATTGCTGCTTCATAAGCTGCATTAATCCATGCTTAGCCTTCTACTCAACAGCATTTAAAACCAGACATACTAATCCTGATGAGTGTTATCCAGGTGTATTTTAGTAAGAGCTCCTCAGGAAGGTAGTTATTCTGGTCTTCAAAATAAAGTAGTTCCTCCACACTGAATCCCACAGGTCTCTGTTTCTTTGTTATGCCTTCCCCTAACTAACATTAAGTACTTTCTTGGTAATCGGGGGTTTTAGAAATGCTCTCTATTATCCTGGAATAATTTTCCCCTTTGTGAAAAAGGGAAAGGATTTGATATCATTTGGCCTGAGCTGAGACGAGCTGACATCTAAGTATGGTTCATCCAGCATCAGGTCCTTGATGCAAACCAAGTACACTTCCTTTTCACTTTTATTTTGGATTTTAAAGGTAATGATCAAGTTATTATGTTTAGTTCTTATTTTGCATTTCTATGTTTACCTAATGAATGATCTAGGAAGCTGGGTCTACCCCATCTTTGAGTTCCATTGACAGTGGTTATATTTAATAGTCAATAGAAACACAAATGAAGTTTTGATCATACCATGAGTAAATTTGTAGTCATCCAACCAAATGTTACTCATCCTCTGTCTACTTTTCATATTTTTTTTCTAAAGTTCATGTGTTCGTGAGTCAAGGCTATTCCATTACTACCACCAAATGTGAGACTATTAAGGAAGAAGAAAAACAAATTGTGTTTCTCCTATACTTTTACATCAAAATGTATTTCTGTGACCCAGAAGTGGGAGGAATGGAAACAGAAAAACCCTTCCAGAAATTTTGTTTCTTTAGTGCACATCAGCTGGTAGTATCAGTTCTGATACTACCTGGAAATGGATGCTGTAAGTTGAGGGCTCGCTTCTGTTGTCAGCTCCAGAATTTTTTAACCTGCACTTCTGATTAAACTGCTGTGAATCTGGTATCTTAATTTTTTTTTGTTTTTGTTTTCCTATTTCTGTGATAACATACCAGGACTGGGGCAACTTATGAAAGAGTTTGTTTGGGGCTTAGAGTTTTAGAGGGTTAGAATCCATAACTGTCACAGCAGGGAGCATGGCAGCAGAAAGGCAGGCATGGTGCTGGAACAGTAGCTGAGAGCTCACATCTTGAAACACTACCATGAGGCAGAGAGACAGACAGAGAGAGAAGACAGAGTCACTTGAAATGATACCTCAAAGCCTGCCCCAGTGACACACTTCTCCAACAAGGCTCCTAAGCTTTCCAAAACAGTTCTATTAACTAGAGACTTAGCATTCAAATATATTAGCCTATGGGGTCCATTCTCATTTAAACCACACCTAGTTTCCCATAATCACTCCTTGCATTCTATATGTTACATAGTGAGCACACCCTGTGATATATAGTAACAACAATACATAGGATACAGATGAACACCAGAGAAACTCTGATCTCCAAGATACAGTGTTCCTCTTTCTAGAAGCTCCTTGAAACCTGTCCTTTTGAGTTACTTTGGAATCTTCATTACATAAACATGCTTCATTTTGTCATTGGTACTCAACCCAAACATTAGCTTCCCACTCCATGGAATTGAAAGAAAAAAAAAGTTTGGTTATTAGATAGTGACAGAGATGATGCACCCAGGAACTTTCAACAGTGGCTACTTGAACAAGACCAGTATAATGCCACCACCAGTTCACATGCTAAAGCAGACAAGAGAAATTCTACATGGTCCCTAGATGAAGAGCTATAGCTATTCAAGATGGAGAGAGGTAGAGTCACTTTCTTCCACTGATGAACTCTAGGACAGCTTGTTCAATCCTGAGTGATGAGTTTGGGCATATGTACAAAAAAGAAAGGCTAAAAAAAATCTCAATGTGTTATAAACACATGTGCGTATATACATATGTATAACATTTAACAATAAATAAAGAAGACATCATGACAGCAGGGACCCTGTGCTTTTGGCTCTTATATTCTTCCTCCCCTTCTTCCATGATTTTCCCTGAGTGATAGGTGTAAGGGTTTCATCACAAATGTATCAGTTGGGTACCCCATTCTCTCATTTATTCTATGCATTTGACCAGTTGTGGATTTTTCCACCTGTTGCACTACATTTATCTATGGGGATAAGGATAAGTATTTAGAATATTGTTCAAAACTATAAGGAAGAAAGGTTTTTAAAGGCCTAACATGAATTATGCCTTGTCCTTTCAGTGAGTAGCTTAAAGGTGGTGCCTATGAAAAACCAGCCTAATATTAATCAACTCATTATCTCACACAAAAATGTCATTTCACTTTACAAAGTACAATTTTTTTTTTTTTTTACACTCCGTATTTTATTCCCCACCCACACCCCACCTGGCCTCTAATTTCCCTGGAGCCTCCAGTCTCTTGACGGTTGGGTGCATCATCTCTGAATGAACACAGACCTGGCAGTCCTCTACTGTATGTTTGTTGGGGGCCTCATATCAGCTGGTGTATGCTCTGTTTGGTGGTCCAGTGTTTGAGAGATCTCAGGGGTCCAGATTAATTGAGACTGCTGGTCCTCCTACAGGATTGCCCTTCTCCTCAGCTTCTCTCAGCCTCCCCTATTAAACAACAGGGGTCAGCTGTTTCTGTCCTTTGGTTGGGTGCAAATATCTACATCTGACTCTTTCAGCTGCTTGTTAGATCTTCCGGGGTGCGGTCATGCTAGGTTCCTTAAAGAGTGGCCCCCCATTACCTTCCCCCCACACACCTCCCTCCCACATCCCCCTTCCCTGAGGTATCAAACCTCTACAGGATTAGTCAATCCTCTCCCATGGAGCCCAGACAAAGCAGTCCTCTGCTACATATGTGCCCCAGACCAGCCCATGTATGGTGGCTTAGTCCCAAGGGTCCAGGTTAGTTGATACTGTTTGTCTTCCTTTGGGATTGCCATCCCCTTCAGCTCCTTCAATCCTTCCCCAAACTTTTCCATAGAGGTCTCCAACCTCAGTCCAGTGGTTGGCTGTATCTACATCTGTCTCAGTCAGCAGCTTGAAGAGCCTCTCAGAGGACAGCCATGCTAGGCTCCTATCTGCATGCTTCAATCCCACTTAGAATAGGGAACAAAATAATCACGGGAGGCAACGAGAGTGAGGGGAAGTGGGGATCAGGATCATATATATGGGGGGGGGGGCGAGACAGGAAAGAATTCCAGAGGCCCAGGAGAGTGAAATATGCAGCTGCAGGTAGTGGGGAGGGGCGAACCTCTAGAAAGCCCAAAGCCCTGGAATGTGAGAGACTCCCAGGACTCCTTGGTGATGACCTTGGCTAAACCGCCCAACAATGCAGAGATGAAACCTGAAGAAACCTCCTCTAGTAGATAGACTGGGCCTCCAGTAGACAGACAGGGGAGGGATAGGGTCACTAACCTACCTTCAAAATTTTTGATCCAGAATTGTTCCTGTCTAAAAGAAATGCAGGGACAAAAATGGAGCAGAGATTGAAGGAAAGACCACCCAGTGACTGGCCCAACTTGGGATCCATCCCAAGAGCAGGCACCAAACCCTGACACTATTACTGGTGCCGTGTTGTGCTTGTAGACAGGAGCCTATCATTGCTGTCTTCTGAGAGAAGAGACTATCCGCAATTTTATAAACCTTGATTTAAAAAAATAGTATTTGAAACAGTAAGCAGTTATTTAACATGAACACATTTCACTTGGCATCTTTAGCTCTCTGTTCTGGTTTGTTTTGGCATCTTCATTTTTCTGCAGATGCCAAGATGTTCCCATGCTTGCCAGCACCATCTCTTCCCTTTGCGTGCCTTCTTGTTTCTTTGCAGGGACCTTTTTACCCTGGACGCTGGCTTTGGAGGAGCCAGTTTAGCAGATAACTTTGCAGAGTTTTCCCTGTTGGCTTCTTATTAACAGGGCTTTATCTCCTAGGTGCTGGTTAAATTTCCTTTTCTTTTCAAAGCTCAAAGTTCAGTCTCTAGTACCAAAGAAGGAGGGGAGTAAATTTTTTTTAAAGGAGAAGCCAGGTTTGGTAACAAATGTCTTTAATCCCACTCAGGAGGCAGAGGCAGTCAGCTCACTATGCGTTCTCAGCCATCCTGGTCTAGGTGGTTAGTTCCAGAACAGCCAGGGCTACAGAAAAAGACCCTGCCTTAAGAGAAAGAAAAGGGGTCCTGAAATAAGACTCGGCAGGTTAACAGTACTTGCTGCAGAGCCCAATGATCTGAGTTCAGCCTTGGAACGCACAGTGTGGAAGTAAAATCTGACTTCTGCAAATCGTTCTCTGCCTTGGCATGTACACACATCCACACACAACAAACAAACAAATGAAAATACCTTAAAACCAAGAAGAAAATAACATTTATCTTCATACTTTTCAATATTACCATGTGTGGAATAGTATCAGACTTGTCTAATGAGAAATCATGTTTATCTCCAAGCTTAGAATTAAGTCACATACTCCTCCCTTGCAACATAGCAAGCACTACATTGAAAATAGGAAACATATTCCTTTTTTTTTTTTTTTTTGGTTTTTCGAGACAGGGTTTCTCTGTATAGCCCTGGCTGTCCTGGAACTCACTTGGTAGACCAGGCTGGCCTCGAACTCAGAAATCCGCCTGCCTCTGCCTCCCGAGTGCTGGGATTAAAGGCCTGAGCCACCAGGCCCGCCTGGAAACATATTTCTTGCTAACTTGATACTTTCTTTTCAGTTTGCTGCTGCACTTCATCATTTTGAATAATTTGTATTGTTATTCCAATTACATGTTTTCGTGTATGTCTGGTAGATTGTGTACATGTGAGTGTAAGTGCCTGGGAAGGCATTGGACCTCCTGGAGCTGGAAACAGGTATTTGTGAGCTGTGCAGTATGGGTGCTAGGAGCTGTCCCTTGGTCCTTGGAAAGCAGTACATGCTCTTAACCACTGAGCTATTTCTTTAGTCTCACATTACATCATCTTACTGCTGCATTGTGTGTTACAGATCAGTGTAGATAAATCTACATTTATAAAAGAAAATCTGAATATTCACCTCGTGCATTTCATTATTAACTATGAGTGGATGTATAGTAATGTTTGGTTCTCGACCCTTTCTATTATGTTCAATCAATAGGAAATAACTGTACTAATTGGTTTCCAATAATGAGTTTATTTCTGTGGTTTCCTTTATAATAAACAAGTTGGACTATTTTCTGTTTATTAGTTCTTGGATCAGTTTTCTGGGATATGGTTATTCATG
Source organism: Mus pahari (assembly GCF_900095145.1). Classification (NCBI taxonomy): domain Eukaryota; kingdom Metazoa; phylum Chordata; class Mammalia; order Rodentia; family Muridae; genus Mus; species Mus pahari. The sequence continues at coordinate 94,207,436 of NC_034599.1, forward strand.
TTTGCATATTTGAATGTGTTTTACAGGAGGATTTGTTGGTATTGAGGAAAACAGTGAAGTCTTTTCTGGCTGTTTGCCAACAGTGCCTATCTAATGTTAATACTCCAGTTAAGGAACAGGTAAAAAATTATTAGTTAATATTGCTCTGTATTAACTATTAGCAACCCAAATGAAGAAACACTAGAATATATAATTTTTCAATAGTATCATATATACAACCTGGAGTTTTGAAGTCTATTTTAAAGTTATATATTCTGTTCTTTTTTTTTAATTAGCCAAACAGATTTATGTGTCAATAATAACACAATTTACAAGATGTCAATACAATAATTCCAGAACCAAATGGTAATGATAGAGATTTAACTCAATTTTCTAACATTTGATAACGCCACATCAGCCTCCATTCTGGTTCTCTTTCTCCTCAGACCTCTCTTCCTGTCTCCCTAACTCCTCGCTCTGCCTCCCTTCTCCTGTCCAATCACAAGCCTCTCACTGCCCTAATGTGATTGGACAACTTGACAGGTGTACTGTTGTCAACTAAAAGGCTTAAATTCAAACTTAGAATTCTGGATTCCTAAGAATTCTGTGCTAAAATATTGAGGGTCTAGTGAACTGACCTATAACTTGCATTGACTTCTCATCTTCAGCTCCTAATACCAGAAAGAGCTTCATTCATGTATATACACACATGTGTGTGTTTGTGTTTGCATATATGCACATGTGAGTACTTCAGCCCATATATCTAAAATATGTTCATACCACTCCTCCCAAGTAGCTGGCCCCCTGACCACCGTAAAGTACACTCGTGGATATTGTGTAGCTATGGAAAAAAGCTACTGGCTTTGAGATATAAAATATTAAATGACCAGCTCTTTCAGAGCAGTAGACTCTTGAATATGTATACTTGGGTAGTAGTATAGACGTCAACATTCAGGTGAGGAAATCCTTGTAAGAACAAACTCTTCCTAAAGAGGGACCCAGGAAATTGAAGCTTTTTCTATTATAAAATTTTATAAATTATTTAATTATGCTTTCCTATTAAAGAATATTTTAAAACAAAATGAAACTTTTTAGTTTTTTACTTTTATTTTGGGCTAGAAAATAAGTCAAATTAAAGGATATTTATCCTCTACAGTCTTTTCTTAAAATAAACTGCCACAAGTCTCTTCATACCAGTTGTGGGCAATATAACTCTCCACAGCCCACCATGAATTCCTGCCTAAATTACCTAGCCACGGCCAATTAAACCAGAATCTTACATTTCTGCTCTAATATGTTTTATATCCAAAGTAGTCTGGGTTAAAAAATATTCTCCTGGATTCTCTTGAACGTATCCACCTTTATAAATAGCTTTTCTTGAGCATTTTAATATGTGGTCTGAATCTAATTTTAATCCTATTTCTTTTTTTTTTTTTAATTTATTTATTTATTATATGTAAGTACACTGTAGCTGACTTCAGATACCCCAGAAGAGGGCATCAGATCTCATTACGGATGGGTGTGAGCCACCATGTGGTTGCTGGGATTTGAACTCAGGACCTCTGGAAGAGCAGTTAGTACTCTTAACAGCTGAGCCATCTCTCCAGCCCTTTAATTCTATTTCTAAAACATTTTATGTTAGTTTTTAAATCTAAATAGTGCTTAAATTTTGAGTACTACATTATAATTTGTTAAGTTGTAATTTTTTCATAAAAGTTATGCTGATTACTTGATTAAGTAGTTATAGTTGATTTCTAATATCATCTGTTAACTAATCCTATATTACAGGAGGTGAACTTAACTTTTTTTAAACTCAAGCCAAAATCTCTCAGTCAGCTGTTCTTTAGTAAAAATACAATTAGAAAATGATGTCTTCAATGTAACCACTGTTTAATGAGAAAAAAAATAATTTCATTAGGTTAATAAGTATGAAAAGTTGGAACTTAAATTCTTATGTTTCCCATTACTTTGGTTTGTATATATTTCTGTCTTCATATATCAGTAGCTATTCCTATATCCGTGTACTCTTCTGCTAATCAATTCTTCTTGAATTTCAGGCTTTCATGCTACTCTGTGATCTTTTAATGATTTTTAGCCACCAGTTAATGACAGGTGGCAGAGAGGGCCTTCAGCCTTTGGTGTTTAATCCAGATACTGGACTCCAGTCTGAACTCCTCAGTTTTGTGATGGATCACGTTTTCATTGACCAAGATGAGGAAAACCAAAGCATGGGTATTTAAGACTTTTTCACCTTGTCAACCTTAAAGGATAGCAGTAGGGCGTAGGGTATATCCAATTCTAAAATTTACAGAGATTTATCTGTTCTTAAAATAAGTTGGATAAAAAGATTTAAGAAATAAGCTGGATGTGGTAGTAGTGCATTCCGATAACCTGACTAATTGTCAATTCAGCACTCCCTGGGCTACACAGTAAGTTCTGTGTGAAAAAAAAAAAAGACTACTCTCAAATAACAATGGGCCAGAGTGTGAGATGTCAGTATACACGTGTGCTGTCATCTAGGTCTTTGAGTGTAACTTCTTTAGAATTACAAATAGATAAGCCAGTATGGGGAAGACACGATTTGTTATGTTTTTACAAACTTTTAAAAGTACATTTCAGTGGGAGCTGAAGATAGCTCAGGGGTTAAGAACATCTGCTGCTCTCCCAGAGGGACATGGGTTCAATTCCTATAACCCACAGGGGAGCTTACAACTGTCAGCAATTTTTGTTCTAGGGAATTTGATAACCCCTTCTGATCTCCTTGGACACCAGACAAGCACATGGCCCACATATATGTGCAGGCAAAACACTCATACACATAAAGTAAAATAATTTGGGGGAAGGGTATTCTTTTGGGTTTTTGGTTTTTCAGGCAAGGGTTTCTCTGTGTAACAGAGTCCAGGTTATGCTAGACTCAATTTGTAGGATAGGCTGACCTTAAACTCACGGAGATCCACTTGCCTCTGCCTCCCAAGTGCTTGAATTGGTGAACTCACTAAGCCTGGCAAAATAAATTGTTTCAATTAAGTAAAAATGAGAATACATTTTGTTTGAGTTTGGAGACAGAGAGCTCAGTGTTTAAGAGCACTTGCTGCTCTTCTACAGGACCCAAGGTCAATTCTGGCACCCATGTCAGGACATGTACCATATGCTCACATAGACAAATACGTATATGTAGACAAAGAAACATTAATGTGTTTATATTAGTAATCTTTGACCAATTATATAATCAAATATAGGACAAGCACCAAAAATGAAGCCTGTTTTCAGTCTTGCTCTGCAGTCCAGGCTGGCCTTGAACTCATAAATATCCACCTGTCTCTGCTTCCTCAGTGTTGGGATTAAAGGCGTTTGCCACCACCAGCTATATTTCCATTTCTCTTCTAAAAAATAAACAAAACACTCTTTGTCTATACCTCCTAAATTTCTTCTCTGGGGGAATATATTGGTATATAAGAAAGGCAAAAATTAGAAAGGGCAGCATTTTAGGATAAACAGTATGTTATGATGAAAATATAAGAGAAGCAATGTCTTTATCTTAGCACTGCTAGAAGGTCTTAGTTCCTGATGTTTATTCTGAAGTAATAATTTTCATCCATTATAAACTAATTTGGCTAGGGTTACAGCTCATAGACAGAGCAATTAATTGCCTTGCATGTGAAAAGCCCCAGAATTTGATCCTCAGCACAGCTAGCTAGATAAATAAATAAACCAGAATTAATACTCAGCTAGTTTTCACTTGTACACATCCTCTGCAGAATCATTCTAACTTCATAACCACCTCATTTTCTGTGCTAGAGGGTGATGAAGAAGATGAAGCTAATAAAATCGAAGCCTTACATAAAAGGAGGAACCTGCTTGCTGCCTTCAGCAAACTTATCATTTATGATATTGTTGACATGCATGCAGCTGCAGACATCTTTAAACACTACATGAAGGTATTGTTTCATATTTTGTCCTTTCTGTATGGTAGAGAAATAGGTAATTAAGATGAACAGATAACTGAAATAGCTTTCACCAGTGTATGGTGGGTAATTTGTGATGAAGTCTATCTCTCTGGTAGATGTACTTACGTTCTTTATCAATCTGTAGTGTTAATTATTCCATACTGTGTGAGTTCCTTACACTTTGCTTCCCTCTCTCTTTTCTATAAGCTTCATTTCTTGATCCTGTACAATAAGTGCTCAGAACTGTTAATGGTATAGCCAAAAGGGATAGCAAGGAGGCAGCAGCACTTCCCAGTGTGCATGCCTTGGTCTGAAGTCAAGAGGGAGACTTTTCTTTGCCCATATTCAGAGTGTTACCTGTTTCTTTGGTTCTGCTTGCGATTTACTGTGTTTTTATATCATCTGATTGCAGTTTGGGTATATAGCAGACAACTGCAATACCAGTCCAAATATGAATCTTCTCAAAAGAAGAAACACAAATCAAAAATAAATATTTTTTAAGCATTTGGCATCCTTAGCCATCAAGTATGTGAATCAAAACAACTATGAGATTCCAGCTCACCCTAAATCAAAGCACGATCCTCAAGAAAAAAAATTGACACGTCCTTGCAAGGATGTGGAGAAAATAGAACCCGCACTATACTCACTGCTGATCAAGTATGAAATAAGTGTAGAGGTTTTTCAAAGTTAAAAATAGAACTACCATTTGACCCAGCTGTAGCATCCTGGACATCTGTCTGAGCATTCTCTGTACTGCCACAGAGACACTTGTTCATCCGTGTTTCTTGCTGCTCTGTTCACAATTGCAAGGGAATGGAAGCAGCCTAGATGGCTGTCAGCTGATGAGTGGGTGGTGAACAAGTGACACATACATACAGTGGGATTCGACTCAGGTATGATGAAAAATTAAAACTTCAGAAGAATGGGTTGATCCAGCAATTATTTTAAATCTGTTGTCCTTGGCTCAGATAAACAATACCTACCTGTTCTCTCGTATGCTGCTGACCCTTGCTTCTAATTTTTGAATAAATGGGATACTAAGTGCAGGTGTAAGCCATGTAACTAAAAAGAGGCCTCATGGGAGAATGAAGGAAGAAGGAAAGTATGTATTAAAGTGCCACAATTTATATAATGATCCTTGGTACTTTACATGTTGTTTTTAAAAAGAGATTGTCTGCTGTAGGGCCATATACTTTTATTTGTGTGCTTTTGTTTTTAATTTGGGTAAGGTCTCACTTTCCTAAGCCCTGTCTGGACTGGAACTCAGAGACTCTGCCTTCTGGTTGCTGAAATAGAGGGAAATATGCTGCTTTGGTTTTTTTTTTCCTAATTCCGGTTCCCCATGATGGTGTATTGGTTCTCAACAGTGAACCTTATATATTCAAATTTTTTCTCAGCCATGGCATTTTTTTACTCAACTTTATATAGGATCTACCTCTCTTGATTTTTTTTTTTTTTT
>NC_034599.1:94212945-94238795 GCF_900095145.1 Mus pahari
CCAGGCTGGCCTCGAACTCAGAAATCTGCCTACCTCTGCCTCTTGAGTGCTGGGATTAAATCTCTTGATTATTTTAATAGCAATTTGTGCCTCTGAATATGTGCCTATGTTGCCTTGCCACCACCTCTGTACTTGATCAAAGTAAAACAAAAGATTTGTATTCTCAGCTACCTTAGTGTGCTAAGATACAAAATACCAAACACAAGAACTTAGATGTATTGCTCTAATCCAATCCACCCATGTGGATACATTCCTGTGGGTGTGGTGGACTGGGGCCTCACACATTGGTAGACAAGTGGTATCCTGCTGAGCTGTATCATTACCACTCAATTTGTAGTATTTTATTTTACTTTTTGTTTGTTTTGTTTTGTGACAAGCTTTCTCTGTATGGCCCCTGCTATTCTGGAACTAGCTGTATAGAATGTGCTGGCCTCAAACTCAGAAGTCTGCCTGTCTCCTGACTCACGAGTACTGGAATTCAAGGCCTTGCCTGGCCTTTATTTTTACTCTTTTATCTTTTTTTTTTTTTTAATAACACTTTTATTTACTCTTTTTTGCCTGTGTATGTATGTGAGTGTTAATTCTTATGTAGCTTAGCATCTTTGTATAAGTCAGACGACAGTTTATGGGAATCTATACTCTCCTTCCACCATGTAGAGCCCAAGACTTGGTGGCTCTGAGCCATCTTTAGCTCTTCTTTTTTTTTTTTTTTTTTTTTGACACAGTCTCACTGTACCCCCAAACTGGCATGGGCAGACACACCACATATACTGACTTTAAATGCCTAAGTAATTCATCTGCCTCACTCTTTGAGTGATGGTGTTACAGGTGTGAACCATCATACCCAATAGTGACTTGTAACCTTTCAAATAATGTGACTTCCAGCCTATTATGAAGGATATGGAACTGGAAGAAAAGAGGTGGTCAGGAGGATCACTTTAATGAGCTCAAGGCCAGCCTAGTTAATACACCAAGCAAGTTCAGTATCTCAAGACAAGAAAAATAAAAAGTAAAAAGACATAACAGAGAAGAATGAGAAAATATTTTGTGCATCTCTTCATCTCCTAAAACTTTTAGCTTTTTTACTTTCAATTTATTAGTTACTTCATAATCTTTTTTTTTATTAGTTTATTTATTCACTTTACATCCCAATCACAGACCTGCCCCCCTTCTCTCCTTCCAATCCCACCATTAACAAATCACTCCTCCCCATTACCAGCCCCTCTTTTCCTGAGAGAAGGCCCCGCCCTGGGCCTGGGGTACCACCACCACCCAGAACATCAAGTTGCAGCAGGACTGAGGGGATCTTCTCCCACTGAGAATAGACCATGCAGTCCAGCTAGGGCACAGGGATCCAAAGGCAAGCAACAGAGTTAGAGACAGTTCCTGCTATAATTGTTAGGGGACTCAGATAAGAACATGCTGCACATCTGCTGTGCAGTCTCTGTGAGCTCTCTGTGAGCTCCCGCTGGGCCCAGGTTTGTTGACTCTGGATCTTCTTGTTGTGTCTTTGACCCCCCTCTAGATCACTCAATTCTATCCCCTACTCTTCCACAAGACTCCCCAAACTCATTTGATATTTAGCTGTGGGTCTCTGCATCTGTTTCCATCTGCTACTCGATGAAACCTCTCCAGAGACAGTTATGCTAGTCTCCTGTCTACTAGCATAACAGAGTATCATTAATAGTATCAGGGTTAGCTCTCTCCCATGAGATAGGTCTCAAGTTGGGCCTGTAATTGCTTGGAGGTTCTCTCAGTCTCTGCTCTATCTTTATCCCTGCACATCTTGTAGGCAGGACAAACTTTGGGTCAAAGGTTTTGTTAGGTGGGTTGATGTCCCCTTCCTGCTACTGGAAGTCCTGCCTGGTTACAGGAGGTGGCCACTTCAATTTCCATATCCCTAACTGGTAAAAGTCTCAGCTAGGGTTGCCCCGAGACTACTGGAAGCCTCCCCCATCTCAGGTTTCTGGCTAGACACAGAGATGCCACCCACTGATTTCCAATCTCTCAGCCCTCTCCCAGCCCCTCTCCCCACACCTGATTCCTGTCCTCATTCACCTCCTTACCCCCTCTCCCACCCAGATTCCTCCCTCCATCCACCTCTGGGTATTTTATTTCCTCTTCTGAGTGAGATTCACACACCCTCCCTTATAACTTAGTTTTTGGGGGTTTATTGATTGTAGCATAACTATCCTGTACTTGATGGGTAATGTCCACTTATAAGTGAATACATACCATTCATGTCTTTCTGGGTCCTCTCACTCAGAATGATACTTTCTAGTTCTATCCATTTGCCTGCAAATTTCATGTCTTTTTTAAATAGCTAAATAGTATTCCACTGTATAGATGTACCACATTTTCTTTATCCATTCTTCAGTTGAGGGATATCTAGGTTGTTTCTATTTTTTGGCTATTACAAATAAAGCTGCAATGAATGTTGAACAAGTAGTATGGTGGAACATCATACCACTTGTGGTATGGTTGAACATCTTTTGGATATATGGCCAGGAGTAGAATAGCTGAGACATGGTATAGAACTGTTCCTGATTTTCTGAGAAATTGCGAAATTGAGTTCCAAAGTGGTCATACAAGTTTGCACTCCCATCAGCAATGAGAATTGTTCTTTTAAGATCATTAAATAATTTTGTTGGAATTTTGATGAGAATTACATTTAGTCTGTAGATTGCTTTTGGTAAGGTGGCCATTTTCACTATGTTAATCCTACTGATCCATGAGCATGGGAGAGCTTTTCATTTTCTGATATCTTCTTCAATTTCTTTCTTCAGAGACTTGAAGCTCTTGTCATACAGGTCTTTCACTTGTTTAGGTAGAGTTACACCAAGATATTTTATATTATTGTGGCTATTGTGAAGGGTGTTTTCTTGATTTTTCTTGCTAAGCCCATCTATCATTTGTATAAAGGAGGGCAACTGGTGGTTTTTTTGTTTTGTTTTCTTGAGTAATTTTGTATCCAGGAACTTTGCTGAAGGTGTTTATCATCTGTAGGGGTTTTGGAATTGGGGGTGTGGGGGGTGTCACATATGTATACTATCATATCATCTGCAAATGACTTCTTTCCGATTCATATCCCCTTGATCATCTTTAGTTGTCCTATTGATCTAGATAGATCTTCAGATACTATGTTGAATAGATACAGAGAAACTGGGCAACCTTACTATCCCTGACTTTAATGGAATTGCTTTAAGTCTTTCTCTATTTAATTTGATGTTGGCTATTGGCTTGCTATATATATCCTTTATGATATTTAGGTATGCACCTTGTATCCCTGTTCTCTCCAAGACCTTTAACAAGAAGTAGTGTTGGGCTTTGTCAAAGGCTTTTTCAGTGTCTAATGAAATGATTGTGGATTTTTTTTTTCTTTCAGTTAGTTTATATGGTGAATTATGTTGTTGCATTTTCATTTATTGAGCCATCCATACATGCCTGGGTTGAGGCCTACTTGATCCTGGTGGATGATGTTTTTGATGTGTTCTTAGATTCAATTTGCAAGTATTTTATTGATTATTTTTGCAGTGATGTTCATAAAGGAAATTGGTCTAAAATTGTCTTTGTTGAGTCTTTGTGTGGTTTAGGTATTAGTGTGACTGTGGCCTCAAAGAATGAATTTTACAATGTTCCTTCTGTTTTTATTTTGTAGAAGAGTTTGAAGAGTATTGATATTAGCTCTTCTTTGAAAGTCTGGTAAAATTCTGCAACTAAAACCTTTTGGTTGTTGTTGTTAGAAAATTTTTAATGTCTGCTTCTAATTCCTTAGGGATTATAGGGCTACAAATTGTCTTCCAGATCTTGATTTAACTTTGGTATGTGGTATCTATCAAAGTCATCCATTTTGTTTAGATTTTCCAGTTTAATGGAGTACTGTCAATTTTGTCCACCCCCCACCCCACCCCCCACCCTCCGCTTTTGGTTTTTCAAGACAGGGTTTCTCTGTTTAGCCCTGGCTGTCCTGGAAATCACATTATAGACCAGGCTGGCCTCGAACTCAGAAATCCGCCTGTCTCTGCCTCCCAAGTGCTGGGATTAAAGGCGTGTGCCACTACCGACCTTCGTCAAATTTCTTAATGTCTATTGCTGTGTCACTCCCTTCATTTCTGATTTTGTTGATTTGGATACTGTGATGGTTTGTATATGCTTGGTCCAGGAAGTGGCACTATTTGGAGGTGTGGCTCTGTTAGAGTAGGTGTGTCACTGTGGGTTTTTCTTTCTAGTATCTTCTGTTGGGCTGGATTTATGGATAGATAATTGTCTTGTTTTCTCCCTTGATGGTAACTGAAAGTTTTGCTGGGTGAAAACTGTGGTCTCTTAAGCGTCTACAAAACGTCTGTCCAGGCCCTTTTAGAGCCTCTGTTGTGAAGCCAGGTCTTTTGTATATTACTTGGCTTTTTTCACTTGCAGCTTTTAATACTTTATTTTTTTTTTCTGTATGTTTAGTATTTTGGTTATTTGGCAGGAGGATTTTCTTTTCTAACCCACTCTATTTGGTGTTCTGTAAGCTTCTTGTGTGTCTATAGGCATATTGTTCTTTAGGTTGGGAAATTTTTCTTCTGCAATTTTGTTGAAGCTATTTTCTGGGCCTTTGAGTTGGGACTCTTCTAATCCTATTATTCTGATGTTTGCTCTTTTTTTATACTGTCCCAGATTTCTTGGATGTTTTCTTTCCTTTTTTTTTTTTTTTGTTTGTTTGTTTGGTTTTTTGTTTGTTTGTTTGTTTGTTTGAGACAGTGTTTCTCTGTGTAGCCCTGGCTGTCCTGGAACTCACTCTGTAGACCAGGCTAGCCTCGAACTCAGAAATCCACTTGTCTCTGCCTCCCGAGTGCTGGGATTAAAGGCGTGCGCCACCACTGCCCGGCATGTCATGTACTTTCTAGATTTAGCATTTTCTTTGACCAATGTAGCAGTTTCTTCAATCTTATCTTCCCTCTCTTGTATTCTGTTGGTGATGCTTTCATTTGTAGTTCCTGTTCTCTTCCCTAGGTTTTGTATCTCCAGGATTCCCTCAGTTTATGGTTTTTTTTTTTTTTTTTTATTGCTTCTTTTTCCATTTTCAGTTCTTGGACAGTTTTATTCATTTCATTCACCTATTTGATTGTATTTTTAAGGGATTTATTCATTTCCTCTTGAAGGTCTCTATCATCTTTATAAATTGGATTTAATGTCATCTTCTTGTGCTTTGACTATGTTAGGATATCCAGGGCTTGCTGTAGCAGGATAGTTGGGCTCTGGTGGTGCCATATAGCTCTGACTCTTGTTGACTGTGTTCTTGCAATGTCCTTTAGCCATCTGGTTGTCCCTGGTGTTGGCTGGTTGTTTCTGATGACAGCAGGACTCCTTGAGGAGAGAGGCAAAAGCTGACAATGAATCTCAGGGAACAGGAAGCTGATGACCTCTTCTGGCTGTGCCCCAGATGGCCAGGAAAGCAGGGGATTGACTCAGGAGGGGTTTCATTAAATTAGATGTTCCTGGATCCCAACAAGGCTCCTGGGGAACGCAGGGAGAGCCTAAGCCAGACAGTGGAGGTCAGGGGACAGCAAGCAGCTTACCTCTGTGCCTGGACCCAACTGACAGGGGATTGGTTGGAGAAGGGTCTAAGCTGGATGTTACTTTATAATCTTAAATATCAAATACTTATTGACAAGGTGAAGAAATAAGACTACTATAGTTACATTTTCTTTTGCCAGTACATTCGTGTCATGAAATTTCCTAATTCTAAAGTTTGTTTTCTTTTTACCTCACAGTATTACAATGACTATGGTGATATTATTAAGGAAACACTGAGTAAGACCAGGCAGATTGATAAAATTCAGTGTGCTAAGACTCTCATTCTCAGTCTGCAACAGGTAAGAAATTGGGGGTTGGCGGTTGGAATAGATAAAACTTTTCTGTCCTTGTTATGTGCTACCTGTCTTAATTATACAGTGTGATTCACTTTTTAAATAAATAAAATCCTAAGGTAGGACTTACTTTTGGGTCAAAGGCAATTTCATAGCAGAAAACGTAAGAAACAATATTTTGCTGGGCATAGTAGCACACACCTTTAATGTCAGCACTAGGGAGGGAAAGGAAGACAAATATCTTGTTTGTTCAAGGTCAGCCTGGTGTACATAGCAACTTCTAAGCTAACCAAGGCTACATAATAAAGCCCTGTCTCAAAATAATCATAATTATTATCATTATTTTATTATTAAAATTTTTAAGTAATTATAAAAAGTATTTAACGTTCTGGGTATAGTGGCACGTGCCTTTAATTCCAGCACTTGGGAATGTAGGTTTGGGCAGAGACAAGCAGATCTCTAAGTCTCAGGCCAGCCAAGGCTACCTTGTCTCAAAAAAATAAACCTTAAGGAAGGATTATCAGTCATATTCAAATAAGAAAATATACTAAGAAAATACAGTATATATATATATTGCTTAAGTAAAAATCCCAAGATACCGATTTCTAGAAATAGTCTAAATGTTCGTCAGCAGAAGGATAGTTGAATAAGCTAACGCTCTGAAATAGTTAATTTTGTTTTTATTTAGTTTTAAGACAGTATCGCACTGTGTTGTCTAGACTGGGCTAAGTGGTCCTCCTTCCTCATCCTCCCAGGTGCACACACCACTGCACCCACTGAAAACTTTTTTCAAATTTAGGGAAAGTTTTAATATAAAATAAGTACTCTGGTACTACTTAATCAGAACTGTGTGTGTAGACAATATGAATAAATTGATGTAAGAAATGTTCATATTTTTAGAATTTCATTCTATTATATACCAGTGTATAGAACATTTTAATTCCAAAACTTTATAAATAATTAGCTACATTTATTTTAAAATCTGTGGAAGAGCCATTCCTACCAGTTACATCATAGCACGTAGTTCAGGAGCTTGTTACTGAAGCAGACTACAGAGAAGGATAACATAACTGAAAGCAGGTGTCTCTCAAGTAGGTGGGTGTGAGGAGTCTGCAGTAGGAAACTGAGAGTATAGCAATGGTTACCAGAGATTCAGAGTGAAGAAAACAAATGTAAACACATTACAGGACCAATACCATTGAGGAACCAGATAAATGAATTGGTGGCTGGCAGATGAAATAGTATAAAGAAATTAGGATTGTTTTTTAAAATGGTGTTTGTGAATGACAATGAATGGTTGATGCAGGGGAGAACAGCAAGCAAGATGCAGAGCTCTTCAGCAGGCAGAGCCTCATATCTGTTCACCTTATCAATTGTGTCAGTTGAGAAGGGCTTTAGACAAGATGAAACACTATCCCCTAATCTGAAGGTAGATTTATACAAGCACAATTTAATGTCTAGATTTGGTAATGGCACGATAATTGCTTTACTATCATTACTGCTCTGAAGTTTTATTTTTACTTTAATAGGATGTATGTATGGTATTTATAAAATCATCATGTATTTTGTTATTAAGTTGAAAATATCGTGTCCTCTTGTATCCAACTGTCCATGAATATTTATATCATATTCTGACCTAAAATACAGTAAGTGAAAAATGTTCTGAGCCTTGTATATCATATATGTTTTGTAGGCTTGTCCTGCATTTCTGTCTATGTATCTTCTTTCTCCATTTTCAAGTGTGTGTGTGTGTGTGTGTGTGTGTGTGTGTGTGTGTGTGTGTGTGTGAGAGAGAGAGAGAGAGAGAGAGAGAGAGAGATCATCAACTTAACAAATATTGGACTGTGGTGCTACTGACCTAGGGTACCTCAGTCCCTCTGTACTCTGTAAATTTTAAATTATGTTACGTATTCTAAAACTAAATACAATTTCAGAGATTTCTTAGCTGTAAGATTTTTATTTTTAATTTATTTCCATCAGTTGTTTAATGAACTTGTTCAAGAACAAGGTCCTAATCTGGATAGGACATCTGCCCATGTCAGTGGGATTAAAGAACTGGCACGTCGTTTTGCCCTTACATTTGGATTGGACCAGATCAAGACCCGAGAAGCAGTTGCCACACTTCACAAGTGAGATAAACACTTTCTGTTATTCAGAACTGGTTTACTGGAATATTAAAAAAAAACAATTATTATTTGACCCATTTTTAAAGTTATAAGTAATAGAATTTTCAAACTATAAGCTATTTATGAAATTAAGTAGCAATATTTTATTTTGAAAAGGCTTTCTTAAATCACCTGTAGTTTGTTTTTGTTTTTCTCTATCTTATATACTGTAAAGAGAAAAGCTTTGGGCTGGGTATGGTAAGGCACACCTCTAATCCAGGACTGCCAGGGCTGTTAACATGGTGAAACCCTATCTTGGGGTTCGGGCAGGGTGTTAGGGTGGAGTGTTAATAACCTATTCTTTGGACTTTGACTGAAACTATGTTATTGAGCATGTGGATTTTAAAAGATGCAATACTTTTTTTTTTTTTTTTAAGATTTATTATTATACTGTAGCTGACTTAGGACACACCAGAAGAGGGCGTCAGATCTCATTAGGGGTAGTTGTAAGCCACCATGCGATTGCTGGGATTTGAACTAAGGACCTTCAAAAGAGCAGTCAGTGCTCTTAGACACTGAGCCATCTCACCAGCCCCTGCACTACGTTTTTAAAAGCCCCTGGTGAAGGTCACACTCCTAACCAACTAGGGGCCAATTATCTACATTCAACCCACTACTGATGTTCTTTCACACTACACATACACAAATGATTAACCTTAGTTTCACAGAGCTGGTGCTTACTATTGAGTAACACTCAGTTACTGCTAGTCCAATTTCTTTCCAAGGATTTGTATTACCCCTAAAAAATACATTGGAGATATATTGTTTCTTTGTAGTTATAAATATAAAATTATACAAACAAATATAAAAGTTAGCATTATTTTGCTGTATGAACTTACCATGCTATGTTAAATTCAGTAATGATTCCACTGTTTCGAAGGTTTTTATAATTTTTGTCCTCTAAAACAACTGAAAAAAAATTAAAATATTATTTTCTTTAAATTTAGGGATGGAATAGAGTTTGCCTTTAAATACCAGAATCAGAAAGGACAAGAATACCCACCTCCTAATCTGGCTTTCCTTGAAGTACTAAGTGAATTTTCTTCTAAACTCCTTCGACAGGACAAGAAAACTGTGTAAGTTGAACATACCAATAGAAATGACTTTTAAATGGCATCATTGAAACTTTTTTTTTTTTATCATTACTACTGTTAGACTCTAGTAGTAATAAAAACCTGGTTTGACCTGGAAGCTATAGGATGAAATTAAGTAGATCTTATTCTATAGTTCAAGATGTGTGAACATAGCTGGGCGTGGTGGTGCACGCCTTTAATCCCAGCATTTGGGAGGCAGAGGCAGGCGGATTTCTGAGTTCCAGGACAGCCAGGGCTACACAGAGAAACCCTGTCTCGAAAACAACCAAAAAAAAAAGAATCTATGTTACCTTCATTTTACTCAAAAACTATTAGTATGTCCATAATAAAGTCATGTAATATTATAAGGTTTGTATCCTATTATAGGGAACAAACATGAACACACAGGTTAACAAATAAGGTGGGCTCGGCCTAAAATGGGGTAATGTGGTAGAAAACCATAAATGTTAAGCATTGATGGGAATGCCATGCTTTTAAACTAAATTTTTGTTTGATGGTTTTTTGTTGGTTTTTGTTGTTGTTGTTAGATATTTTTATTTTGTTATTTAGAATCTCATGCAGCTATATACTGTGGGTTTTGATATTTCCACCCTCCACACCCTCTTCCAGTTCCCCTCACCATATTCCCTCTCAACTTCTTGTCCTTTTCCTCCTCTTCTTCCTTCTCCAAGGAGAAATGACTCCTACTACTACTACTCCCCCTCCTCCCCCTTCTCCCCCTCCTTCCCTTTTCCTCCTCCCCCTTTTTTGTTAGATGTTAATCATGGAGTATTTTTCCTTCTTCAACTTTGGCAGATAGTTTTTTGGGGTACAGTTGCAATCTTATAGAACTTGAGCCTCTGTGGATTTTAGAGTTTCCGTTGAGTGCAGCTGTTATTCTGATGGGATTTCTTTTATATGTATCCTGTGTTGTGTTTTGTCTTGTAGCACTGAGCATTTTTTCTTTGTTCTGTATATTTAATGTTTTAACTATGATATGCCTTAAGAGACTTGTTTTTATAGTCTTGTCTAGTTTGGGTTTCTATGTATTTGTGTTTATATAGATATGTCTTTCTTTAGTTGGGAGTTTGATTCTATAATCTTGTTAAAGATATGGTCTGTGCCACTGTCCTGGGGTTACACTCCCTCATCTATCCTTATAATTCAAAGATGTGGGTCTTTTACTGTTCCTTTCCTTTTTTTTTTTTTTTTTTTGTTTTGTTTTTTGTTTTTGTTTTCATATTCTTTGATTATGTAGCCTAGAGTCTCTGCTTTGTCTTCATGTCCTTATGGTCTCTCTTCTAACTAGAATGTTGAATTTGTCAATTCCATCCTCATTTCACCTTTTTTATTTGCTTCAGTTTTTATCTCTTTATTGAATTTAGTTTTCAAATCCTGAATAACCCTTCCTCATTTCATTCAACAGTATTTTCTTGGACCATAATCACATGGTTTTTGTTTTCTTCTTCGAGTTTAATGAAGTCTTCCTTGTTAAGTCTTAACTCCTTTAAGTTTCTTGAATCTTTGATAAAATTTGTGATTTGTCTCTTAAATTCCTGGGAGTTCTCCTTAGAGAATACTTCTATAACATTAGTGGTTTTGATAGGAAACATGCTGTCTTGGCCATTTATCTTATTTTTATGACTTGAGCATGTGAACTTCTTTCTTTGGTTGTATGTCTGGTGTGAGAATCTGTTAAACCTTAGATTGGTCCAATGCAGCTGCTGCATGACCAGACCTAGGCAAAGTAAAGCGCCCTTCATAGCATATACCCCCATTCAAAGGGCTACAGGAATGAGAGCCAAATGTGACACTGGAGTATAAATATACATGCTCACACACTGTACCCTTACTAACATATACCCACCCGAAGAGTGTAAAGCAAATCTGTGATTGACACTGAAAGTCGCTGCTGCTCTCTGTTTGCAGTCATTCGTATCTTGAGAAATTCCTCACTGAGCAGATGATGGAAAGGAGGGAGGATGTATGGCTTCCACTCATCTCGTATAGAAATTCATTAGTCACTGGAGGTGAAGATGACAGGATGTCTGTGAACAGTGGAAGTAGCAGCAGTAAAACTTCCTCAGTAAGGAGTAAGAAAGGAAGACCCCCACTGCACAGAAAACGAGTAGAAGGTAAGTCCTCTAGTATGCCTGGCTTACAGAGATAAAGTAGCAAATGATTTATTGAATCAAAATGCATGAGGTATGATGCCATTATATATTTGCTACCATCCAAGGACAGAGGTTGGATGAGCAGAGTGAGGCAAAAAAGAAACTTAATGAAACAGAATGCAGAAGACACAGAAAATGAAGCAGTTATACAGACCTATAAAGGTCTCTATGTGACTCTAACACATTACATTTTAAAATAAAAGAGTCAGTATTATATTAAAATAGTCTTTAAAATATGCAAGGTAATGCCGGGCAGTGGTGCACACACCTTTGATCCCTTGTGTGTTTGTGTGTGTGTGTGTATGTGTATATACACACACATGCAAGGTAAAGTTTAGAAAACAAAAAATAAAATACAATTCATCTTAAGCAGTATATGCTACCAGTCCCAGCACTTGAGGTTCTGTTGTTCAGGGCCATCCTCAGCTACTTAGCTACTTAACAAGTTTGAGTCCAGGCTTAATTACGTAAGTTCGTTTCCTCTTCCCTCTCTCCCTCCCCAGTTTATCTTACTAGTACAAGATTATTGGTAATTTGAGAGTATACCTCTGCCACAAATTATACACTCTAAAGTAACTTTACAATTCTGTCATTGGTTAAGGAATTTCTTTTTATGCCACAAAACAGTGGTGGCCAAATCTGATTTATAATATAGTTTCCTAGACTATAGGAAATAAGAACTTAGTAACCATGAAAATCTAATCAACATTAAAAAAAAAGAGAGAGACTAAAATTATGTTGTTAAAGTATTTCTCTGAAGCTTACCAAGGACTGCTTCAGAGTAAACATGCTAATTTCTCAGATAGCCTTTCCCTCCCCCATGCTCCTGCTGATGAGTTCTCACATCTTCACCTCTGCTGCCTAAAGAAAAATAACTCACCAGAGGTTTGCTGAACTCTGTGGCACACTTAATTATAATCGAAAACCAGTGTGCCTTTCCTTATTGGAGAAGATGCTGACTATTGACAAAAACAAACTTAAAGTCAGTTTCCTATTTCAAACCTGGCTTTCTCATTGTCAGCCATGTGACATTTGAACATGTTAGTTTAACCCTCTCTGAGTTTTAATAACTAATCAAGTGAAAGATGATCAGAGTATATAGGGTATCCAGCATCAGCTACCATGAATACTAAATGAGGTACTCCTGATAAAACACAGTACACATATGTCACTGAGCACAGTACTTGGCCTATAAGTAGCATCCAATAAATGTTAGCTGCTATTTTCAGGATGTTCCCAAAAATCTCACAGTAATTCTTCTTTAGTACTAATCAGACTAAGTAACATTGTTAATGTTAAAGTTTAGCAAAATCTCTCAGCATGCTTTGAGATGTCCTTCCAAATTTCAGCTTTGATACTTTGATAGAGATGGGGGAGGGGAGGGAGAGAGAGAAGAGTCTCCTGTCTTTTGCTTGAAGATCCTGAGCTTTCCTCCAAAGAATAGTTCCAGTTAGTTTCCTTTGAAAATATCTTTTATGATAACCTCTGTGGGTGCTCCATGTCTACAACATGTTTTTCCCTTTCAGATGTTTCTCAGTTATAATCTTAGTAGCCAACTTACACTAAATTATTTACCACGTGTTTTTCATACATTTTATTTTGGTTTGGTTTGGGCTTTTGAATGGTGTTGTTTAATTTTTAATGACGTATTTTTATTTTGTGTTCATTGGTGTTTTGCTTGCATATATATGTTTGTATATGTCATACCCCCCTTGAAACTGGAGTTAAAAAAAGTTGTGAGCTGTTATGTGGGTGCTAGGAGTGGAACCCATGTCCTCTGGAAGAGCAGCCGGTGCTCCCAACCTCTGAGCTATCTCTCCAGCCCCTGTTTTTCATGTATTTTATCATTTGTAAATGTTATATTAATCAGTTTAGTTCCACCATGTTAGGCAGATTTGGCAAAGGAAAAAGTAAGCCTTAGAGAATTTAAATCACCATATGTAAATTCACTAATAAACTGTCAAAACTAGCATTTTTAAGACTGGGATATATATGTGGACTAGGTAGCCACTTTGGTAACTTAAGTTATAAAAGAGCACTTGGCTGTGGATTTGTTTGAGATTATCAGGATAGGCTGTATAGCTAATCCCTTCCAAAGGCAGTTTCACTTGTTGGAGTTGAAGATGAAGGTTACTCTTTTTAAGAACTGTTTTCACTGTAGCATCTTTAAAAGGTTAGAAGATGGATTCAGGGAGAGCAAGCTTCTGAGGTAATTATGTGTCGACTGGGCACCTCCACAAACACAGGGCTAAGTGGTACAGCTAAGAATTAAAAGAACTCAGTGCAACCAAAGAGACAAGGAAAGGCATGGGCAGTTTGAGTTCAGCTTGGTCAGTTCTCGGAGCCACACAGCAGGAGGCTCCAGAGTGATTTGATATAAGAAGAGCTACATTTGGAGAGGACATGAAATAGAAAGCTATCACAATCCCTACCAGCTTAAGAACCTACAGAATATCAGTCTTTTGACAATAAAAATGTTGTATACTAGAAAACAAAAGCTTAGAGTGAATACCAAATAAAAAATAGTATGAGTGGGTGATTAAACATGTGTTTGTTAAGGTATTCAGAAGTAGGCCAGGCGTGGTGGCGCTCGCCTTTAATCCCAGCACAGAGGGAGAGGCAGGTGGATTTCTGAGTTCGAGGCCAACCTGGTCTACAAAGTGAGTTGCAGGACAGCCAGGGCTATACAGAGAAACCCTGTCTCGAAAAACCAAAAAGAAAAAGAAAAAAAGATATTCAGAAGTGACCATCAATAGATTTACCAAATGGTAAATCAGTATTTTTAGGAACAGAAGGGCCAGTCCATGTGTATCTGACAGAATATAAAAACCTAAGAACGAAAAACAAAGACAAAAAGAAATTAAAAATATATAAATAAACAAAAACCTAAGAACCCTGGGAGATAGAGGTGTTTAGGTAAATGAACCTGGCAAACACATCTCTGGAGACTCAAGAAACAAGAGAAAAACCAAGAGGATTCATACTATACTTCTGATTAAAATAGTACTGAATCAGTTTTTAAATCTCATTAGAATAGGTTTTTGTTTTTTGTTTTGTTTTTTTGAAACAGGGTTTCTCTGTGTAGTCCTGGGTGTCCTGGAACTCACTCTGTAGACCAGGCTGGTCTCAAACTCACAATAGAATAGCTTTTATAAGTAAAACTAATGCATTATGCATTATTTTATTAGGATGGCTTAGGTAGGCAAATGTTTGCCTGCTCAAGTCTTTACAAAGCAACCTCAGAAGGAGGAAAAAACAAAACACATCATTTGCTAGTGCAAGATAGTAAATAATTAAGTTCTGGGTAAACAGAAATGATTATTATTTCCTTAAAGAGATGTAATTAAAAGCTGGATAAAACAACCGGGCTCCCCAGAGGGACTTATGGCATGAAAACTATGAGCTTCTCTATCTCCACACATACAACCTGGCAAAAAAAAAAAAAAAAGCAGCTTCTCTCATGATAAGTCTCCACTTGTCTTAGCAGCATTCTTTGATTTCTCTGTAAAAATCCCCTGGGACACCTTGTAGGCTCAGGCAGTAGGTGGAAAAGCAAAGGATGGTTGCTCTGACTGACTTTACTCTTCCCCTTCTAGGGTACATAAACCCTTAAAGGTAAAGGAGGCAGTGTGGTGTTTGATAGCTATGATGAGGTAATAGCCTCATTTAAGCCCTGTAGTTTTAAGAGGATAAGTACTAATATCCTCATTTTAGGTATAAGAAAACTGAACTTTATACGAAGTCATTAATATAATACAGAGCCAAACAAGTGAGTTATGGAAGTATGTTGCGCTAGCCAGGCATTGGGCATGATAGCTCACGCCTGTAATTTCAGCGTGTTGGAGACTAAGGCAGAAAGAAAGATCAGGAAATCAAGGCCAGCCTAAGCTACATGATAAGACCTGTTTCAAAAAGAAGAAAACACCACAAAAACTGAATGTAAGCCCGGTACTTGCAAGATAAATACAAGACAATCTGGGGTTCAAGGACCTTGTTTCATGGTGAATTTGCGACCAGCCTGTGCTATATGAGACTATTTAAAAAAACAAAGTAGCAAAATAAAATAAATAAACTAGAGTCTAACTGTAGAATTGTGCTTTTCAAATCTATTATAACTGACGCTTTGCAGATGAAAGTCTGGATAACACATGGCTAAATAGGACCGATACGATGATTCAGACTCCTGGACCCCTGCCAGCCCCACAGCTCACCTCCACAGTACTGAGGGAGAACAGCCGTCCCATGGGAGAGCAGCTTCAGGAGCCTGAGTCTGAGCATGGCTCGGAACCCGACTTTTTACACAAGTAAGTACTAAAGTTTCATTTTCTTGGCATAAAACCTCAAAGTGAAACTACAAAATGCTGAGCACATTGTTGGTGAGGTCTTACAAAAATGAAGCCACAGAGCCGGGCGTGGTGGTGCATGCCTTTAATCCCAGCGCTCGGGAGGCAGAGGCAGGCGGATTTCTGAGTGTGAGGCCAGCCTGGTTAACAGAGTGAGTTCCAGGACAGCCAGGACTACACAGAGAAACCCTGTCTCGGGAAGAAAAAAAAAAAAAATGAAGCCACAAATGGAGAGTAAATAGTATATAAAAAGTCTGCAAATACTACTATGGACATTTTTTTCCTCAAAATTCAGACTTTTCTTGATCTAGTAGGACAAACTTCATATTTAAATAGCCTCAATTTTCTTATCTTTCAAGATTCATTGGTCATTTCTCCACCTATAGAGAATGTAGGAATGTGTTAAAATAAAATGAATTTTAAACCTAGGAGGGTTTTGGAAAGAAACTTAAAAATATTAAATATCATTCAGTGTTAGTACTAAATGACATGTTGTTTAGTATATACTAGGAATGAGACCATCTCCTTGCCCAGTCCCATATAATACTACTGAAAGTATCTTTTTTCCCCTTAATTCTTTAATAATTATATTTTTCTGAAAGGAACAAGTCCACAGACCTTTAAATAAAGTGTCTCACTAAATGTACTTATTTTGCATACTTATTGGATAGATCTGTTTCTCAGAGACTTGGAAAAAATAATGCATTCTGTCTTCTTGGCAAGAGCCTGTGAGAGCTTTGCTAGGCTGTCTGTAAAGGAGCCTCATATGATTGTACCGCCTTTATCACCTATTTAATGATCCTCACTTTAAGCTAGGCATGGTGGCATGTACCTATAGTTCCAGTACTTGGTAGGGAAGAGGCAGGAGCTCAAAGCAACCTGAGCTATCCAGTGAGTTTGAGAACAGCTTGGGCTACATGAGACTTTGCTTCAAAAGAAAAACAAAACCTAATTTTGTGTTATTTTTGCACTCAACTTGAAAGCCCTCTGAGTTCTTTTTTTTTTTTTTTTTTTTAGATTTATTTATTTATTATATTTAAGTACACTGTAGCTGTCTTCAGACACTCCAGAAGAGGGAGTCAGATCTTGTTATGGATGGTTGTGAGCCACCATGTGGTNCTGTAGCTGTCTTCAGACACTCCAGAAGAGGGAGTCAGATCTTGTTATGGATGGTTGTGAGCCACCATGTGGTTGCTGGGATTTGAACTCTGGACCTTCAGAAGAGCAGTCNGGTGCTCTTACCTACTGAGCCATCTCACCAGCCCCCGCTCTCTGAGTTCTTTACATGTATTTCTATATATATTTGGGGTAATGATGTGAGTTTCACTGGTGGGTAAAATTTCTACCTAAGCAAATTAATATGTTGAAAGTAGAAGCAATTTTAAAAGTAAAGCTATAAGGCAACTTCACACCAAAGAATCTTCAATAAAAACCTGAGAGGATAATCTGTGTCAAATGTTGACTATCAGTCTCTCAGTGCTAGTAGGCATCAAGAGTTTTGCCTGTGTCCGGCCTCTTGCATAGATAAGTATGCCTACCCTACTGTCCTTCCTTCAAGGTCAGTTCTACTTCCTTAAACAACTGGCCTCACTGTCCTGACTACCATTTTATCAGTCCCATTGGCCACTGACATCTTCATCCCAAAAGATACAAAAACAGCTACTTAGAATTTCACGTGACAGATTTTTATCTATGGAACCACTAAAATTTATCACCTATAAAATGGGAGCGGGGGTATATGTGTACTTTCCTGTGTTCCTTTAAATATAGAATACAGGAGAAAATTTGATTTCATAGCACTGAGAAACTGTGTGTTAGGAGAACTTCTAAATTATACCCTTTTTTTAAAATAAAGAAGCCAGCTTCACATGTTCTTTAGGGCCTTGCTGCCTAGCTATATACACAGTGAATGGCAGCTTGAATCAGAAGTCTGGGAATATGTTTATTTGACAGAGATTGCGGCATAAAGCTAACACATAGTGTAAGGATTAATAGCACCCTAACCTGTTTCTATGGAGACAATTAACTGCTATCCACAAAACAGTGGGATAAACTTAACTCCCTTACATGAAGATTTAGCTAGCCAACTGTGGTTTTAATGGAATGAGACCGATTCCGTGTATACATTATCTGTTACACAAAATGAATAATAGCATTCTCTCTAAGTCCCCAGATGCAGATCTCTTGGTTAGGCCAGCCGAAGTTAGAAGACTTGAATCGGAAGGACAGAACAGGGATGAACTACATGAAAGTGAGAGCTGGAGTCCGGCACGCCGTGTAAGTGTCCACTGATCACCACACGCGCACACAGCAGTGCGTGTGCTGGCCACAGGGCAGCTCTGCTTCTGAATAGTTAAAACGAGTTGTGGATATGTTCCTCAGCAAAGGATGACTGCAGAGCATGGCCATGCTCTAAATACCTGTCTCTTGGGTTCCCTTATATATAAAATTCAAATATAATTGAACAAAATTTGGAGGAACTGATACAAACCTAAATATTTCACTGTTTACATATATTTTCTTATAAAATTAATACTACTTTTATAAGTTGAAGTGAAAATTTGAGTGAACCAAAGGAGTAATCCTTTTGTTGGGTGAAATCCTAATTTTCTTTGACTTCAGTATAACTTGTATAGTCTATAGGTCATAATTAGAAAGTGTGCTAAGAAAGACCTAGGACTCCAAGCTGGGTGAGTCTCAACAGCTTTCTGAATACCTGTTTTACCAGTCGGGGTCTAATGGAGGAAGATGCTGAGCCCATCTTTGAAGATGTAATGATGTCATCACGGAGCCAGTTAGAAGACATGAATGAAGAATTTGAAGACACCATGGTTATTGATTTGGTAAGGAATTTACTGTTTATTAGTTTGTTTTTTTATAGTATATAAGGGGATTGGAGTTTAAATTTGTATTTTTGCTATAGAGAGGCCCAGATGAGAAGTGGTGACCATTCTTGGACATCAGGATGAGCTTATTAGGTGGCATTTTTAAGCTATCATACTTTGGATTCTAGCAAAAAGAAGCTGGGTTTTTTTTCTTTCAAAAGTACTCACCCCTGATATTTTGGCACAGCTTATGTATTTGACATCTTGTATTTTAAGTTGGAACATGAAATATATACTGTGTTCCAGCATGTGACTGTCGGATGTAGAATGTGGAACTTGTATCTTCAATTCACAAAGAATATCTTTGAGATAAGATGAATATAGACTAGCTAAAGATAATATAAAGAAACTTTTTCATAAATAATAATGCATGGAACTGTGGTTTTTACAGTTTCGTTGCACAGCCCAGCATGCTGGTACACACCTGTAACACCCAGGAAGGGATGAGAGTTTAAGACAAAATGATTATAAGTCCAAGACTAGCCTGAACTACATACAGAAATTCTGTCTCGAAATATAAACTGCTGGAATTGTGGTCAGTGGTACATGTATAACATGCTCAAGGTCCCCAAATTTAACCTTTAATACCAAAAAGAAGTAAAAGAATAAAATTGTTATTGGTAATACTTAACACTAATATGTAGTTATAGCTGAAATGACATGAAGGAAAACATCTAATAGACTCAGTGAAATAAGACTGACTAGATATTGACAGTTGTTAACACCAGCTGACTGGTAGATCAGTGCTCACTATACTGCTTTCCCAGTGTTGGCTACAGCTGCCAAAGCAGATACCAGTCTTGAGTGGCTTTAGTGGCAGGAGTCAAGTGAAATACAGTTGATTTTGAGTACTCCTTGGCTTGTAGATGTCTGGTTTCTTCCGGTGTCTTTATAGCTGGCAAAGTGTATCATCAGGTAGAGGTGCCTGCTCCTGAGCTTGATCCCCAAGACTCACATGGAAGAAGGAAAGAAAGGACTCCCCCACTGCCTTTCATGGTCTTTCCTAAGAAGTTACCCCTTCTAAGGACACCAGTTATTTGAACCCATTTTATTAAAAAATTTCACTACTTTAAACCCTTTAGAAGACCTTATATTCAAATAGACTCCCATTCAGAAATGCTAGGAGTAAGTACTTTAGCATATAATCAAAGATGGCATAATACAATGTGGAGTATTCTGCCTTATATGTTTGGGGTTTTTTGGTTTTTGGTTTTTCGAGACAGGGTTTCTTTGTGTAGCCCTGGCTGTCCTGGAACTCACTCTGTACACCAGGCTGGCCTCAAGCTCAGAAATCCGCCTGCCTCTGCCTCCCAGGTGCTGGGATTAAAGGCGTGCGCCACCAAGCCCGGCTTCTGCCTTATATGTTTAAAACCTTTCATAGAACTTTCCTGTCCTGCTTCTGCCCCAAAAGCATTCCATCTACCTACTTCAAAGAATTCACTGATATTCAACAGGTAATTCATCATGTTTTTAGTAACTTGATGCCTTCAAAGGGAAGGTATTTTCTGTATTGTAAGTCCAAATTACATGTTTTACACACAGTTTATTCACTGAGAATTTAAGCCTTGGGGCTAGCACGATGACTAAGCAGTGAGGCCCTCTTGCTTACCTTCCAGAGGCCTGTGTTCATTTCCCATAACCCACATCGGATGACTCAACAGCTGCCAGGGAGTCTAGCACTAGGAGGCCCAACACCCTCCTAGTTTCCTCGTGTGCATAGCATGCAGACCCAATATTTCAAAAGTAAGCTAGGAGCAATGGCACTTACCTTTAATTCCAGCACTCCATAGGCAGAGGTAGAAAGGTCTCTTACTCTTAATAAGATGCCAACTTGGTCTACAGCCCCGAAGTTCAGGCCAGCCAAAGCTACATACAATAAGACCCTGGCACACAAGAACAAAACAAAACAAAAGGCGTAGTAACTGAAACTCTTTTTGTCTTTTGATAATTCAAATACTGCTGTATTTTTAAAATCTATACTTTATATACAAGCCAGATTCTCATTCTCCTTTTAAATTTAACTAAATGTTTCAACGTGTTTGTGTACTGTCAAAAATGTTAGCTATTAGTACAGTTCGTCTCACAGGAACAATAATTAAATGATTCTCTTTTCAGCCCCCATCAAGAAATCGCCGAGAGAGAGCTGAGCTAAGGCCGGACTTCTTTGACTCTGCAGCTATCATAGAAGATGATTCAGTAAATATCAAATCATTACTTTTGATTTATAGTTTCTTGGCCCTGGGATATATAAAATAATTGTGCTTCTCATTTTTTTCTAGGGATTTGGAATGCCTATGTTCTGAAGTCTGAAGAAAATTTACAAATCTGGAACTCTATTATTTAGAGCTAGAGGCCTATATACTGTGATAGCTTGTATGGGGGAAGAAACACTTTTGATGTGATCGGATTTGTTTTGTAATCAAATGATTAAAGGTTGGTCCCTTTTGCAGTGACAGAGCAGCATGTCAGTCACCCATGGAAATGTTGGTGAATGTCACCTCAGAAAGACTGACCAAAAAAATCATTTGTACTCTAATGTTGGACTTATCTCAGTACAGATGTGTGTGTGTTTTTCTGAAAGGAGGAAGATATTTTAAATTTTTAAAACAGCTGTCAAAATAAACACTGTTATACACCTGTTTTATGAAAATCAGCATTGAGTAAAAAAAATATTTTTAACTTTATTTTCCTGTTGTACAATTTAAAAACCGTTTTAACATTTTGCCTTTTTATGTTTTAAAAGCTAACCATTTTTATTAAACTATCAGTAAGCAGCTCGTTCTAATCGCCGAAGAGTGTTTTTGGAGCTCGCTGGGTTTTGTTGACCTTGTAAAGCAGACATTGAAGGAACAGAGCATGGACAAGCTAAAATAGAGTTCTAACACCGTGCATCTCTGCCAAAAACCACACGCCCTCTGTGGATGGATGTGAATCCCCAGATTTTATATACTCTTGAATAAAAAGGTTTATTTTTATTTATAAGTGGGCATAAAATAAGTGCCCATGCAGCCATTTTTTCCAACAGATGCTGTACACCGTTCATTTTCTATAGAATAGTGAGATTCAAATACAGTGCATTTTCTATTGGTCTTTGTTCTGTGCATTTTTAGCAACTTCTACCAGCAAATAAAGTATTCTCAGTAAAACAAAAATGGTTCTCAAGTTATCAGTCTCACTGTTGTTAACACTTGTTTCAAGCCCTGCCAAAGTCATGTTACACAGACTTCCGTTTTCTTAGTCATGAAATTTTTTCTTTACCATTCAGAAGTAATTTTTAGACGTGTAACGTAACTGTCTTCTTCCCATGCACTCAATATCCCCTCAACCCACTAATGTTGTGAAATGTTTACCAGTCATAGATGTATGTGCTGCATAGAAGTCTGTGCTTAGAGGGTGGCATTCTAAGCTTACCGTGAAACACAGCTACATTTCAGTGTTAAGTGTGCATATTAAGGAAAATTCTTTTGGAGAAAGAAATTCTGAATCTTCGGGACAGTCTTCAGTGGCTTAGAGTTACAATCAGCTTACTTTTATGACTTGCTATTATTTTTAAAATCCACGTAGCTTTTCCCTGATTTTAGTGTAGGCTTCCAAATTTCCAAACCAGTCTGTCCACAGCTGTTTCTGGGCTAGTTTTTAAAATAGCTGCAACAGAATTGAGAGGCTTTCCCTTTTTACCAAAATGAACATTTTTTAAAAGTATATGAACTCTATGATTATCTTTTTTGTGGGAAAATAAAATACAATTTTATTCATCCTTTTAGTAGACAAGATTTTTCTCAACATTTGTACAGTTCAGAGATTTAAAAAAAATAAATCTTGGTCACCAAAAATGTTTTACCTACAAACTTAGCAAGTCCTAGGCTCCAGTTAGAAAATCTGGGGCTTTGCTCTCTCCTAGAAATGTGGGCTTCACTGGAACTCAAGGGGCAGGAATGAATGGACTGTACACCTCAGCCCTGCCTCACTATAGTTCTTGGCCAGGGACCCAGCTTTGAGGAACCCTGGAATAAGCACAGATAATCCTTTGCCTGACGATCTCCTGTAAACAACACATGCTGATTTAAGGGTTACAGACTACCATGCAACAACAAAGGCGGCTTAATCTCTACTCCAGTGGGTTTCCAAGTTCAGTTTAAAGTCAATCAAATTTTTGTATTTTCAGTGTCTCCTTGATTGGTTTTGCTAGTAATTCTGTAAATTGTACATTTGCAAAATGATGGTTTTTTTTCCTTTTGTACAATTTGAAACTGATGCTTCACCTTTCCTTTAATAAACTATTCAAAATCAGCCTTGTGGTGGTTATCCTGTTCCTGCTCCTGGGCAAGGATTATGGACAGTTTCCTTTCTGCTGCCCTTGAGAGTTTGTTCCTTCAGATAATTTGTTTAATGATAGTAGTTTGGGTGGGTTTTGGTTTGTTTGAGACAAGGTCTCATTTTAAACCAGACTGGACTCAAACTCAAAGCAAAGAAGCCTCCTCCTCTGCTTCCCAAGTGCTAGGAGTACAACATTTATTACCATGCCTCACTGCGATGTTTTATGTTTAAGAAAAAAAATTAACAATGGCTCACAAGCTTTCTTTAGTTCCTTGGATTTCCTTTTATGATGAGGCCAGGTCCTCTCAAAAGCAGCCTTTCCTCCCCCCTCTCGCCCTCAACCACGTGTGGTTGCTCATTGCAGTAGCCTTTTGGCAATCTCTGGGATTCTACATTTCAGCAGAAGTGAAGGTTTATTTTACTATTGTTGCAATGCCTCACTCTAAAGCAAAGTCACAACCTACCCTGTTTATGGCTTGACCATATTTGGTCTGAGGTCATTAAGTAGCCCAATTGCCAAAGCAGAAAAGGTAAAGACATGGGAAACAGATAAATGAACAGAGTAACCAAGAAGTGGATCTATATTTAAACATGTTTTTCTCTACATGTAGTTGCTCATTTGTTTGTTTTCTCAACACAGGGTTTCTCTGTCCTCAATCTACATGTAATTTTCATTTGGGACAGACAGGCTTATATATCCGAGCTGTGACCTGAATACTTTGTCACTCTGATCTGGCACCCAGGTAAGAGTCCATCATTGTGGGAGCAGTACATGTTGTGCCAGACTAAACCTGGGTCTAAAACTGAAGATCCATAGAATGCAAGATAGCAAAGATGGAAAGCATAAAAAATATTCAATGAAACTATAGCAAAAAAAAAATTCCTGGATCTGCAAAATAAATCTTGAAATACAAGCAGCATTGACTCCAAGTAATCAGTATTACAGAAGAATATTTCCACGACATAAAGTGTCATAACTACAGAAAGAGACACTATCAAAACCAGCAAGAGGAAAATTCATATTTACTTGTAAAGGCAAGTAAGACCTCAACAGAAATCCTAAAAAACAAAAGGCATGGACTAATTGATGTTTTTCAAAACCTGAAAGTAGTTGACAATCAAGGTTTCTATATTCAGTCTTTGCCTCTTAAGATTGAAGAGGAGGAGCTGGAGAGATAGCTCAGCAGTTAAGAGGACTGACTGGTCTGCCAGACATCCTGAGTTCAATTCCCAGCAACCAAATGGTGACTTTTCAACCATCTGCAATGAGATCCATTGCCCTCTACTGTTGTGTCTGAAGATAGCAACAATGTATTCATATATACAAAATATTTAAAAAGAAGAAGATTGATGAAGAAATTAAGACATTTCAAGACGAGCACAAGCCAAAGCCAGTTCATGAACATCAAAGCCAACAATGCAAAAAAAAAAAAAAAAAACAGTGGGGAGGCGAACAGCAAGGAATAAATTTCACAGAGGACTGGTGTACAAAGGAGAACTAAAGAATCGTGTCTAGGGAGTTGAAGACATGGTTCAGCAGTGAGGGCTGCTTGCTGCTCTTGGCAGAGGACCAGTTTTTGGTTTTTAGCACCCATGTTTGGTGGCCCACAACCAACTAACTCTGGGTCTAGGAAATCTGACACATTCTTCCAGCTTCTGTAAGCACTGCACACAGGCACACCTTAAAATAACCCTCATGCAAACTCAAACACCAGCAAAACCCTAATCTGAAGAAGGAAAGCAAGCAATAAACATTCCAGCCATTGGAGAAAACAGCAACAAAATTAGAGAAATAATACGAACCTCTCAATGTTGAGTGGGAGTTTTTCCCTAGCTCCTTATCTTGGTTAATTTACAGTCATTTGGGAAGAAACTCTATTGAGAAAGTGACTCCATACGTTTTGTCTGTAAGTAAGGGTATATTCATCATTAGTGGATGATGTTGGAGGGCCCAGTTCATTGTGAATAGTACCATCGCTGGGCAGGTAGTTCTGAGTAATAGAAGAAAGCAGGCCTAGCAAGCTAAGGGGACTAAGCCAGTAAGCACCATTCCTCCATGGCTTCCTACACAAAGAATGGAAGTCAATGTCAAGCAAATAGAAATTGAAAACTTGCTGAAGTAGTTACTTTAAGCCAAAACTAGAAAAGGTAATGAAAATTATACTAAAATTTATCAAGATCAAATAATTGGAATATACACTAACTGCCCATTTTCATAGATACTGCTGAACAAAGGGATGACTATTGGCGGGTGACATTAGTACTTCAGGTTAATGAATAAGTAGATCTAAAAAGAGAAACCAGAGTTAAATTGGATCTCAAGGGACTTAATGTATATACGTAATATCACACACACACCTCAAAAAAAAAAAAAATAGCGGAATGCCTTTCCCATTTTAGGACAAGTCTTAACAAATACCAAAGAAAAGTAAAATAATTTATTATGATCATAGTGGGATAAAAATAGCAACAGAGACTATAAATACCTAGACATTAAACCAGTGTATCATTAAGAAAATGGTCAAGGGGATTTTAAAACAAAGAAAATGGAAATACAGCCTAACAACCGTTTCAATAAAGGTATTTCTTTGGAAGAAAAAAATTGCTATTTTGTTGTCTTTGTTTTGGAGTGAGTGTGTGTGTACTGTGTGGTGTAAGGTGCCTGTGGAAGCCAGGCAATAATGGAGTCTGCTTTCACCAAGTGGGTCCTAGATATCCCAATCAAGTTGTCCAATGCATAAAGCACCCCTGCCCAGTTATCCATCTTGCCCCAGCAAAACATTTCTAAGAAGAAAGTTTAGAGTTATGGCTGTTTAAATTAAAAAATTAAAATCAGGGCCAGGCGTGGTAGCGCACGCCTTTAGTTCCCAGCACTTGGGAGGCAGAGGCAGGTGGATTTCTAAATTCGAGGCCAGCCTGGTCTACAGAGTGAGTTCCAGGACAGCCAGGACTATACAGAGAAACCCTATGTCTTAGTCAGGGTTTCTACTCCTGCACAAACATTATGACCAAGAAGCAAGTTGGGGAGGAAAGGGTTTATT
>NC_034599.1:94239311-94244278 GCF_900095145.1 Mus pahari
TTGGTTGAGTGAATGATGGAAAAAGCAGAGAACAAAAGTGGAAATAAATAAAACGACTCAAAAAAAAAAAAAAAAAAAAAAAAAAAAAAAATTGGAATTCAAGCCAGACCTAGTAATTCATCCCAACTACTTAGAAGCCTGATGAAGGGGGACCACAAATGAAAGGTGATCCTGGTAACTTAATGAGACTACCTGAAAATAAAACTTAAAAGGAGTTGGGGATAGTCCAAGGTTGACCATTGCCAGTAAACATGAAACATTTTTCAATACTACAAAATAAAATATTTTGAAGAACCCAAATAAGGGAGAATAATAAAAATCACGGCAGAGGGGCTGGTGAGATGGCTCAGCGGGTAAGAGCATCCGACTGCTCTTCCAAAGGTGCAGAGTTCAAATCCTAGCAACCACATTTTGGCCCACAACCATCCTTAACAAGATCTGACTCCCTTTTCTGGAGTGTCTGAAGACAGCTACAGTGTACTTACATATAATAAATAAATCTTAAAAAAAAAAAAAAATCATGGCAGAAACAGTGGAAACAAAAAGTGGAACAGGAGC
This sequence comes from Mus pahari, assembly GCF_900095145.1. Taxonomy (NCBI): domain Eukaryota; kingdom Metazoa; phylum Chordata; class Mammalia; order Rodentia; family Muridae; genus Mus; species Mus pahari. The sequence continues at coordinate 94,239,870 of NC_034599.1, forward strand.
TGGGCGTTGGTGGCGCACACCTTTGATCCCAGCACTTGGGAGGCAGAGGCAGGNGGNTTTCTGAGTTCGAGGCCAGCCTGGACTACAAAGTGAGTTCCAGGACAGCCAGGGCAATACAGAGAAAGCCTGTCTCGAAAAACAAAAACAAAAACAAACAAAAAAAAAAAGTGGAACAGGAATAATTTTTAAATGAATTTGTTTTACAGGTATAAAATTGACCGGCCCTTGGGCATACTAACCAAAACAAGACTCAAATCAACAAAACCACATGAAAAAGAAAACATTACAACAGATACTAATAAAATCCAGATGATCATTACGGAAGACTCTGAAAACCTACATTTATGCTTGGCAGTGGTGACACATGCATTTAATCCCAGCACTCAGGAGACAGAGGCAGGCAGAATTCGTGAGTTTGAGGCCAGCCTGAACTACAGAGAGTTCTAGGATAGCCAGGGCTATGAAAAAAAAAAAAAATTCCTGTCTTGAAACAATTTAAAAATAATGGAAAACCTACATTCTGAAAAGCTAAAGTGGATAAATTCCTAGAAACATGACCTACCAAAATGTAAATCAAGCCTTATAATGAGAGCCAACAAGATCACACTATGGGTTAAGATGTCTGCTGCCAGACTTGACAACCTGAACTTGATCTCCAGAGCCTACATTGTGTGGAGAGGCTGGGGACCTCAACCTTCTGCCATAGGGTTTCTACTGCTGTGATGAAACACCATACAACCTAGGGGCGGGGCAGAGGATTATTTGGCTTACTCTTCCACATCACTGTCCATCGAAGGAAGTTAGAGCAGGAACTCCAGCAGGGCAAGAACCTTGTGGCAGAAGCTGATAGAGAGCGAGAGGATGCTGCTTACTGGCTTGCTCAGCCTGGTTTCTTAGAACCCAAACCACCAGCCCAGACATGGCTCCACCCATCATGGGCTGGGCCCTCCACTTTGAATCACCAATTAAGAAAATGCCCTACAGGCTTGATTACATAAGGAAGCATTTCCTTAATTGAGATTCCCTCTTCGAAAATGTCTTTAGCGTGTGTCAAATTAACATAAAACTTTGCAGCCCAGTCCCTACCTGGAGATAGAGGAAAAGCTTTAATGCACAGCTGTAGCCTCTAGCTATTGCTGAGAGGCCCAGCCTTGTTCAAGTGTTTCATGGCTTATATGGGGTTAGGCATTCTCATAATCTTGTGACCATTTTAGGATGGTCTTTATCCTTTCCCCCAAAGGAGATCCTCCCCCAACCCTAGCTAAGCAAGTTTAATAGAGGCTGAAATTTGCAGGTTCTAGTTAAGATAGTTTTATCTTTAGCAAACGGAACTTGCTATGTGAGGAGGAGCACATGTCACCCTTTTCTGAAGGCACAAGCAGGTTTACAAAACCAGGTTTACAAAATCAGTGGTTGGTTCAGGTCAGAGCCAGTGCTTATTGTCTTCTTATTCATATGTAAACTTACATTTCCTAAGGAAGCTTGTTCATCAATCAAGTAAGCTGCTATAGCCCTTAATGCTTTCTTTTTGGAGCCAATTGATTTCATAGAATCTTCATTAGAATTCTGCATTAGAATTTCATATAAGCATTAGAATTCTGATGCATCGGGAGCCAGACATCCAAGGGTTCTCCTGCTGTGTTAGTGGTAGGTGGGTTCAGAAGTCAATATCATTTGTAAGTTTATAACTTCTGTGAAATAATGAATAGGTCTGGGATGTTTAAAATGCAAGGTGGAAATAGCAGACTCAAAATGATCTGGAGGAAAGGCCTTGCTAAAAATGTCAACCAAGTCTCCCAATTTCGGTCTTTTAGCAGTTTAAACACATCTCTGACCACGGATCTATTGGCACTGCACATCATTGCTCCTTTAAAAATGCAGCCCTTCCTTCTCTGCTCTTCACGGATTTAGGCTTCTTCTGTTCTCCAGGACTACTTCAGAAAGGGAATCCACAAGGCTCTGTGCTGTTCTAAAACTTCATCTGCCTCTTTCCTGACCTCTATAGCTTGGCTAGACCAATCCCTGAAGTGTTATTTCTGAGAAGACAGTTCCTCCAATCCTTAGTGCTCCCAGTTCCATTGTTGAGGGGATGAGAACAGGAGCTCTTTTAATCCTGCCATGGGCTTCTACTCGTAAAGTGAGAGATTAAGTTGAGCTGTATCAGCTGTGGACTTGTGTAAAGTAGAGTGTAAAGTCCTGTCCAGTTAGGAAGGAAGCCTGCATTCCACACAGAGTACGACGGCCTGTCTCTGCCCAGTTTTTAACTAGAAACAACTCGGTTTTGTATCTGTCTAGAAGTCAGGTCAATGATGTGATTATATAACTTTCAACATTCCCATAAATACTTCTCCTAAGGCTTTGTAAACAACACAGAGCATGTATTTATAATATAACCTTTCAATGTGAGTTCTTGTACCCATTTCCCTTTATGGGAAGGTCCCCTACATCTAGGCATATGAAAGATGCTGAGCTCACTCTGCTCTTGGTATTTCTAAAAGTTTGGATGGCCTGTAGGCATAAATTTTTTACCATCTACTTTTTTTTCCCCTTTCTTTAATTGGTTATTTTATTTATTTACATTTCAAATGTTATCTCCCTTCCTAGTTTCTGCTCCACATGCTCCTCCACCTGCCCACCCACTCCTGCCCTAGCATTCCCCTACCCTAGGTTTCGAGCCTCCACAGGACCAAGGGGCTCCCCTCCCATTGATGCCAGATAAGGCAATCCTCTGCTAGATATCCAGCTTTGGTTGGTGATTTAGCTCCTGGGAGCTTCGGGGGGTCTGGTTGGTTGATATTGTTGTTCTTCCTATGAGGTTGCAAATCCCTTCAGTCCTTGCCCTCTAACTTCTAACTTCTTAACCTCTAACTTCTCCATTGGGGTGCCTATGCTCAGTCCAATGTTTGGCTGCCTCATCCACTTTTGTATTGGTCAGGCTCTGGCATAACCTCTCAGGAGACAGCCATATCAGGCTCCTGTCAGCACGCACTTTTTGGCATCAGCAATAGTTTCTGGGTTTGGTGTCTACAGATGGGATGGATCTTTATGTGGGGCAGTCTCTAGATGGCCTCTCTTTCAGTCTCTGCTCCACTCATTGTCCCTTCATTTTCTTTTGACAGGAGGAATTCTGGATTAATATTTTTTGAGGTGGTGTACTGGCTTGCTTTGTGTCAACTTGACACAGGCTCAAGTTATCACAGAGAAAGGAGCTTCAGTTGGGGAAATGCCTCCACGAGATCCAGCTGTAAGGCATTTTCTCAATTAGCGATCAAGTGGTGAGGTCCCCTTGTGGGTGGTGCCATCTCTGGGCTGGTAGTCTTGGTTCTATGAGAGAGCAGGCTGAGCAAGTCAGGGGAAGCAAGCCAGTAAGGAATATCCCTCCATGGCCTCTGCATCAGCTCCTGCTTCCTGACCTCCTTGAGTTCCAGTCCTGACTTCCTTTGGTGATGAACAGCAATGTGGAAGTGTAAGCTGAATAAACCCTTTCCTCCCCAACTTGCTTCTTGGTCATGATGTTTTGTCCAGGAATAGAAACTCTGACTAAGACAGGTGGGTAGGTGGATAACAGCGGGAGACTTTAACACCCCACTCTCACTAATGGACAGATCGTGGAAAGAGAAACTAAACAGAGACACAGTGAAACTAATGGAAGTTACAAACCAAGTGGACTTAACAGATACCTACAGAACATTTTACCCTAAATCAAAAGAATATACTTTCTTCTCTGCACCTCACAGTACCTTCTCCAAAATTGACCATATAATTGGACAAAAAACAAGCCTCAAACAATACAAGAAGATTGAAATGATTCCATGCATCCTATCAAATCTCCACGGATTAAGGCTGGTCTACAATAGCAACAAAAACAACGGAAAGCCCACATACACACAGAAGCTGAACAACAATCTACTCAATGATAACTTAGGGAAGAAATAAAGAAGGAAATTAGAGACATTTTAGAATTTAATGAAAATGAAGGCATAACATACCCAAACTTATGGAACACAATGAAAGCAGTGCTAAGAGGAAAACTCATAGCTCTGAGTGCCTCCAAAAAGAAACTAGAGGAGCATACACTAGCGGCTTCCTTAACACCACACCTGAAAGCTCTAGAACAAAAAGAAGCAAATACATCCAAGAGGAATAGATAGCAGAAAATAATCAAACTCAGGGCTGAAATCAACCAAGAAGAAACAAAGAGAACTATAGAAAGAATCAACAAAACCATGAGCTGGTTCTTTGAGAAAAATCAACAAGATAAATAAACCCTTAGCCAGAATAACCAGAGAGCAAAGAGACAGTATCCAAATTAACAAAATCAGAAATGAAAAGGGAAACATAACAACAGAAACTGAAGAAATTCAAAAAAGTTATCAGATCCTACTACAAAAGCCTATACTCAACAAAAC
>NC_034599.1:94244993-94246377 GCF_900095145.1 Mus pahari
AAGATTTATTTATTTATTATATGTAATTACACTGTAGCTGACTTCAGACACTCCAGAAGAGGGCATCAGATCTTGTTACAGATGGTTGTGAGCCACCATATGGTTGCTGGGATTTGAACTCGGGACCTTAGGAAGAGCAGTTGGTGCTCTTACCCACTGAGCCATCTCACCAGCCAGTGCTTTTTCATCAAGCAGACAACACCAGGCATGAACACCAACCAGCCTGAGGTGAGGCCACAGAAGCAGCAAGCTGCCACAGGAACCTTACTAGCAGTTCTGGGGCAAGTTTCTCTCAGTGATGGTGTTACCACAAGTTGAGCTCAACAATGCTATGTAAGGTGAATGCATGCATGTCGTTGGCAAAGAATAGCTTGAGACAGAGCAAACCAATGGTCAGTGCTCATCTCTCACTGTGGGATCATATTTCTAGTCCTTCATCAGAGGTCTTTTCACATGCTTGCTATACCAAAACATTTTTTCACCTGTGTCCGCTTCAGGACAACATTCTCTCACCTGACTACTTTAGCAAGACATCTTCTCACCTGTGTGCCCCAGCAGAGCATTATTTGACATAACCGACTTTTCAAAGAAACTAGAAGTTTCCACTTCAACAGCCCTTATGGCTGGCACTGGGAAAATCCTTTCAGTATGGACATGTTATTGCAAATGTATCCTCATATTCACTTGGGGTGGACTTATAAAGCCCTATTTTATGTCCAGGAGACTATTCATATTATATACAAGGATAAGCTGTTATCTGGGAGCATAACCAGGCTTGAATCACTGGAGGAAGCAATAACTGCTGTCAGCATAACTTATTCCTAAGTATAACAGGACTAAGAACCAGGCTCCACTCCCAGGACCTGTGATGGCTAGCCCTATGGAAAGCACAAACGTCAACAGTACTGTAAGTCCCGAGGGAGGAAGGGCACTGCAATGCCCATTTCTAGTTGTCCCCTGTTGAATCCCTCAAGCTTTGACCAAGCATAGATGATGCACTAGTTTCCAGGTTAGCAACAGGAGCAGGGCTGCAGAGTTCCTCCAACTCCCACTGGGCATTCATCAACTAGCTTCCAGTTGTGGCTGACTCAGGTATGATGAGCCCACTGTCCCTAGAAGGTGACACTTTTATAGCCAGGTCTCTTATTAGTGTCTTTCCCCAGGTGGGGTGGATCCTTAGCATTGAAATGAGTGCCTATAGTTCAGTCTGCTGTGCTGAATGGCCCTGTGGCAGAGATTCTGAATTAGATTTATGTGGAACTCCCTTCATAGTACCAGGCAGTGACCTCTCAGCCCTGGGACGAGCTTTGTGCTTGAAGAACTGAAGACTAGAATAAGAACATGGCCAGCTGGGCGTGGTAGTGCATGCCTTTAATCCCAGCAC
>NC_034599.1:94246439-94264114 GCF_900095145.1 Mus pahari
TTTCTGAGTTCGAGGCCAGCCTGGTCTACAGAGTGAGTTCTAGGACAGCCAGAGCTATACAGAGAAACTTTGTCTTGAAAACCAAAAAAAAAAAAAAAAAAAAAAAACCCTAGAAACTATGTTAAGATTGTGAACCTTATAACAATTTTTTTTAAAATTTAATTTTAGTTCCAAAATGAAGTTCAAACCATAAAGGCAAACCTTGAAGAGACCTTAGTTTCCTGATCCTTTTATAGCGTGCCTGTTGTTGGAATTTCCAACCCCAATAAGCCCATATAAAACCCACACCATCCAGTTGTTACAATCTATGATCCTAGACCGGGCAGATCTAACACTATCCTATCTTACTCCCCAGCTATAAGACCCCTTGCTACTTGCAGTTTCTCCGGGCCACATGGTTCTCCATCATGGCTGCTGCCTCCTCCTCTTCAGTTCTCCCTCCTTCTCCTCTGCCTCTCTACTGCCCCCACTTTCAAAACCTCATATCCCACCTTTCTCCCTCTCCACAGGCTCTAGCCTTTATTGACCAGTTAAAATGGGAAGAAGGTTCACATGACCCAAGTACTTGATCAACTGCTCATCCAGGACAGCCCCACCTAAGGAAACGGAATTAACATCTGAATTAAAAACAGCATCAGGACGACCCACAGCATGTGCCTTTATCTGAAAGTTCCGTAGATCAGACATTAGCTTGATGTTTTTCATTCGTGTATTATATAAATTTTATGTTGCCAGTACTGACATCAAAAACTCTTTATGGTAGAAGGAAGCTATTTCAATATTTATTATCTCTAAAACCTGAGAGGTGGCTTCATTCCTTCTTAGAATTTATTTTTTTCTCAAAACTGGCACTTTCATTTACTTAGAAATTCTCATCTATAAAGTAAGATTTCCAGGGATGTCAATATCTGGTATTACCACGCAAGCCCATGTTACCTTGAGGATTGTAACTACAAGAGAGAAGTTCTCACAAGATATTCATAGGATGGAAGTGGTCAGTTTGACAAAGTTAACAAACACATGAGTGATGAGACAGACATCAAAGTCAGGTTTTCTAATATGAATAGATCTGTATAACCTTAGAAACATTAATAAGCTCTAATTGGTATGTGCATCACCCTTAAGTCTAACTTGCTATAAACTTTGTATAATTTAGGCAGACCTTCTGTAACGTGGCCTTAAATTTTATTGTGTCCAAAGTTAGATTTTATTTTAGGACAAATTATATATATATATATATATATATATATATATATATATATATGAGTTACCCTTATTTAAAATATTTAACCCCTTTTATTAAAGATATAACTCTGTGTGTGTGTGTGTATTCTCTCTCTCTCTCTCTCTCTCTCTCTCTCTCTCTGTAACATTTCATATTTTCTGTTGTCTCCCAGGTCCTGGGTAAATTCATATTCCAGCAAGAGCCTTAGAGCTGTTGATGAATTTTAATGAGGAACATCTTGATAAACAAGAACAGGAAAAAGTACTCAGAGAGCTAATGATCTTTACATGTTAACTCATAATTGCAGCTTTAAGTGAAAGGTCTATCTATTGGTGTCTTTTCATTGTCCCTTGAGTATACTGTAAGAAGCAACGTTTGACTTTAAAGGGTCAGCCTCAGATATCTGTATTAATGAGATCACTGGTGCATGGCAGTTGGCCTCTTAATCAAGCAGAATAAAGCTGACAGCAGTACTTGCTATTACTAATGTGTGGGCATCCCTGGATAGATTGAGATGATCAACTGTTCTAAAGCCTATACCAAGTAGGCCGTGGTGATGCAGGACTTTAATCCCAGCACTCAGGAGGCAGAGGCAGGCAGATCTCTTGTGAGTTTAAGGCCAGCCTGGTCTACAGAGCAAGTTTCAGGACAGCCAGGGCTAAACAGGGTTTCTATTCCTGCACAAACAGCATAAAGCAAGAAACAAGTTGGGAGGAAAAGGTTTATTCAGCTTACCCTTCCACACTGCTCTTCATCACCAAAGGATGCAGGACTGGAACTCAAGCAGGTCAGGAAGCAGTAGCTGATGCAGAGGCCATGGAGGGATGTTACATACTCACTTGCTTCCCTTGGCTTGCTCAGCTTTCTTTCTTATAGAACCCAGGACTATCAGCCCAGGGATGGTACCACCCACTTTGGGCTAGGCCCTCTCCCCTTGATCACTAATTGAGAAAATGCCTTACAGCTGGATCTCTTGGAGGCACTTCCTCAAGGGAGGCTCCTTTCTCTGTGATAACTCCAGCTTATGTAGCTGGATACAAAATCAATATTCAGAAATCAGTAGCGTTTCCATATACCAATAATAAATACACAGAGAAAGAAATTGAAAGAAAATTCCATTCACCATACCTTAAAAACAAACAAACCAAGAAAGCACACAGATGGGATTTAAAAAAAAAGAAGTGAAGGACCTCTGTGACAACTGAAGAACTTAAACACTCTAGAAGATGTAACTCTATTGTATAGAGGTTTCTTCCAAGTTGAAATTTGAAACATTCCTACAGGAAGAATGGGAGGACCTCCTAAGACAGAGAAAGTAAACAATTTACGAGTCTCAGGATGTTCCAGAAACTAACAAAATTCACAGGTCTTCTCCCCAAGACTGGAGACACAGAAACCTTGATGGAGGAAAAGAGGCAGAGGAGGAGACTCTGATCAGCCAAGCTGCCTGTGAGAGGGAGTGACATCTGGCTCTGGGGTTGTAAGGTTCATGAGTTATCATATATTTAGGAGTGGGCTTTTCAGTGATGCATCTGTTTTCGAGTCGTTCCTGCTCCTGTAAGTAACCCCTCAGCCACACTCCGAACCCCATTAAACTCACTGGTTCACCGAGCTGGATTTCTGTAGAATCCTCACTTTGGTCTGTTGTTGGTCTCTCTCTGGGGTGAGCAGACCGTTGCTCATGTCTCCCCAGGAAACCTCTCACAATTTCCCATATGAATAGGCAGAATACCTTTTAAATGGTTAGATTACTAAAAGTGATTGACAGATTCAGTAGAATCTCCATGAAAAATTCCAATTGCAGTCTTTGAAGAATGGAGGCACTAGAGGAAGATATGTGAAAATGGTCAGCTCTGGCTGAATGTGTAAGCACATCCATACACCACACAAGCAAGCAGACTCGAGCACACCCACAAACAATAATAAGTTACACTTGTTTTATCTCACCATCAAGACCACAAATGATGGCAGATGCTGGGATGCGTGCAAAGAAGAAGGAATCTGAATCTACTGCTGGGTAGGTAACAGAAACAACAATGAACCAGACCCTGAGACCCAGCATAGCCTCCACCCCCAGCCTCTTGCCCAAGCAGACTGACTCCAGCCGCTGTAGCTGCCTGTTAGGTCCAAAGCGGAACCCTAAAATGATGGTGCTAATAACCTTGTCCTACACAAAATTACTTTGGCCGGGAAAACAAGGTAGTTATTAAACAGACCTTAGGGCTGGTTTCCATTTACCAGGAACCGTCTTTAATCTGACCCAAAGGTCAACTACCTCAGGCAAGGGCATCTAGATTAAAGACTCCCACACTTCCTCTCTTTGGTTTCTTTCCATTTTTTTCTTCTTGGTTTTTTGAGACAGGGTTTCTCTGTAGCCCTGGCTGTCCTGGAACTCACTCTGTAGACCAGGCTGGCCTCGAACTCAGAAATCCACCTGCCTCTGCCTCCTGTGTGCTGGGATCAAAGGTGTGCGCCACCACTGCCCCCGGCTCTACATCCCTTTTATAGGTGAGTACCAGAGACCTAGTACTCAAGAACAACCAAAATGGCCGGGCGTGGTAGCACACCAGCACTCAGGAGGCAGAGGCAGGCGGATTTCTGAGTTTGAGGCCAGCCTGGTCTACAAAGTAAGTTCCAGGACCACCAGAACTATACAGAGAAACCCTGTCTCAAAAAACAAAAAAAAAAAAAAAAAAAAAAAAAAAAAAGAACAACCAAAATAAAGAGCTGATTGACACATCTCCCCGGGGTGGGCTCTAATCACTCCCTCAGGTGATCTAGGATCCCGAACAAGTCCCCAGATTATTAGAAGTAAGTTCAGGGTTATAAAGAAAGGTGCTACCATTCCTACAAAGAAACATTACTCTCAATCAAGAGAATGTGCTCAGAAGAACAAACACACTGAGACAGAAAGTACATTTGTTTTTTGGGTTTTTTGTTTTCAAGACAGGGTTTCTCTGTATAACCCTGGCTGTCCTGGAACTCACTTTGTAGACCAGGCTGGCCTGGAACTTAGAAATCCACCTGCCTCTGCCTCCCAAGTGCTGGGATTAAAGGCATGCGCCACCACGCCCAGCTTGGTTTTTATTCTAAGTCAGGTAGTGACTATGTCTTTTTCCCATTGGCTGGAGTCCAAGCTTACAATTTTAATTCAACTGCCTAGTCTGAAAAGAATTGGCACACAGGAAATTAAGGACAAAGGGGTCATGGTTTCTGAGAAAAAGGTCACTGCTCCAGGCAATCAAATTCTTAGACTACAATAAGAAACCTTTGTATAAATAAAGGTTTTACTGGGGATGGGGGTGGGTTTTTTTTTTAAACATTTGCACAAAATTCTTACAAGGTGAAGAAAATAAGATTCATTCCTGAACACAAGTTACACAGTATTTGATAGAAAAGACTCAGATTTGCTTGATTTTTTTTTTTTTTTTTTTTTGGTTTTTTTCGAGACAGGGTTTCTCTGTATAGCCCTGAAGTCCTGGAACTCACTCTGTAGACCAGGCTGGCCTCGAACTCAGAAATCCGCCTGCCTCTGCCTCCCGAATGCTGGGATTAAAGGCGTGCGCTACCACTGCCTGGCTGATTTGTTTGATTCTTACAGGTTCCATACTATAAAACTAAAACTAAAAAGTGAACTGCAGTCTGAGCCACCTATAGCCCTCCTGGATATATGCATGAGACTCTACACACAACACAGAAACAATCTGCATACTCATACATACCGCAGCCTTTTTCACGATAGCCAAGACACGTATTAAGCTTAGATACCCATCACCCACACGAATAGAGAAACAAAATACATTCATAGTAATACAACAGATTAATAACAATATTATTCATATACAACACATTAACACAACAGAATGTTAGTATTAATCTATAAAGAAAAATGAAACTGGGACTGGCAAGGTGGCTCAGTGGATAAAGGCACTTGCTGCAAATCCAGACAACCCTGGGACCACATAGCTGAAGAGAAACAAGTCCTTCAGATCCTCCTCTGATCGGTGTACAAACATGCACACACACACAGACACACACACAGACACACACAAGGACTGACACTGTCTCCTGTCCACTGCATGCAAACCGTCACACATGTACACCTGTGCTCACAGTAGTAACACACATACAAATACACAAAAAGATACATTTTTAATGCCGTAGATACCAATAGGCTGCCTCAGGAGGGAAACCCAACTAGGATGACTAAGAGAAAGGTGATCTAAGCAGCATCTAAAAAACTTATCTAAAGAAAACAACAAATCTCTGAGTGAGTGAGGTCCCTGAAGGTACGTTTTGACACGGGCATGACCTGCCCGGGACTCCAATCCTAAATGGCTCATAGGAAATCGGCAAAGCCGTTACCCAAACGGGCCAAAGCTGGAGAAATGATGAAGCTTTTCTGGAGAGTCCCAAGCGTGTGGGTTTACGAACACGTGACCAGTGTGTGCAAACACTAGCAATCATTAGCAAAGCTTCTTCCTCGGGGTGCCCTTCCCTCTGCGCTACAGGCTAGTGCGCTAACTAGTAAGCACCCTCAGATCCCAAGCTGCAGCGGCAGTGTTAGAGAAGCCACCTGATCCGAGCTTCGCTGCACCGTCTGCCCTTCATTCCCTTCCTTCATTTCCGCAGCCAGGGTTTCAGGTCCCAAACCGTGTGTGGTTCCCTTTGGAGACAGAAACGCTGTGCTAGTTTTCCATTACTGTGACAAAATGCCTCAGAGAATCAACTTCAAAAGACGATTCTGGTGTCCAAAGGGCTTGCAGATTCAGAGGATCTGCTCCGTGGGAACATGGCCTTTCCAGCACATCACGTTATATCACGTCACGTCACATCACATCACGTTACATCACGTCACATCACATCACGACAGAAGCATGTGATGGAGCAAGCCTGATAACTCCATGCAGTTGGGGAGCACAGCGAGGATGTGCTAGGATCCCAATGTCCCTTCAAGGGCACACTCCTAGGATCCCAATGTCCCTTCAGGGGCACACTCCTCACAGCCTAACTTCCTCTTTCTAGGTTCAGTCTCTCGCAATTTCGAACCAATAGCATCACAGACTGGGGGACAGGTCCGCAAAGCTTTGGAGGTCACCTATGCAAGCCATAACATTCTACTCTGTACCCCAAAGTCTCAGGTCCCTTTTATAATGCAAAATGCATTTTAGATCAGCCAAAGTTTTAACTGGTTCAATGTCGGTCAAAAGATCATAATGAAAATTCTCTCCGACATGCAAGGCAAACTCACTTACGAGCTCCGGTGAAAACCAAAACCAAATTACACATCTCAAAGATACAGTGCAGCACAACTTTCCCCAAGGGAGGGAAAGGGACCTGGGCCCGTGGAACCTCAAAACCCAGTAGGAAATTAGATCCTGTAACTCCACTTCCAACATACAGTGCTACAAAGCATACAGTGCTATAAGCAGCAAAGGCCATGTGCAGCCCCCACCCAGGAGCCTCCTGGCTGCAAGTCCACACAGCCACTCTCAACGGCTGGCTGCGCTCTCTGCAGGCATTTCGTGTTGCTGGCACCTGACACACTGGGTCTCCAGGGCTGCTCTGGCTTCACACCTCAGCCTTAGGAATTTCTTCCAGGACTGCAATCTTACCATACACAATACAGTCACAGGTGAGCTCCCAGGCGTGGGTCCTGGGTCAGAGCAGTACTAACTCTTAACCACTGAACCATTTCTCCAGATTCCCAATAATCAACATTTGACAAGTTTTTCTTGGGGCTGGTGAGGTGTCTCTGCAGGTAAAGGAGCTTGCTCCCAAGTCTGATGATGCAAATCCAATTCCCAAGACTCCATCAGTTGTCCTCTGCCCTCCGTGAATGCTCCATGGTTCCTACACACACATGAACGCGAACTGGATAAAATGATTTTTAAAAATGATCTCAGATACTGGGTTCAGCCCATGGCCCTGTGACACAGTACACTGTGGCAGAAGTGAAGACTTGGGCACAGGGCAGGTGAAAAGGGCTGGTACCCAGTGCACCTCATGGCCTCACTTCTCCTTACATCTGCAAGGCTTCATGTCTTAAAGGCTCTCTTACTTCCAACAGCATCAAGTCTCTAACACTTGGGCATTTGGGGAACAGTCATCCGGATGATACTGTTAGTTAGGTCTGAAGGGAGGGTGGGTCACACAATCATATGTTTAGCTGACCTTGAAATAATAATGCATCAGCCAAAAGATCCACACCTGGGGAGTCTTGAGCCTGCAATACACACACATTCTCTGCTCTGATGAACACTGGATTGTGGCTCAGCTTTGAGTGACAGCCCATAGTTGTAAAGTGATAACTGCAAAGAAACTGCAAAATTATTTGCCACCAATCGTGACAACCCGAGTTTGATCCCCAGATCAGCATAGTGGAGGGAGAGAAATAATTCCTTCAAGTTGTTCTCTGACCATATACAAGAGCCATGACAGTTGCTTAGCACACACACATGCATGCATGCATGCACACACACAAATAAATGTACAACATCAACAACTGGAGCCGGGCGGTGGTGGCACATGCCTTTAATCCCAGTGCTTGGAAGGCAGAGACAGGCAAATTTCTGAGTTCGAGGCCAGCCTGGTCTATAGAGTGAGTTCCAGGAGAGCCAGGGCTACACAGAGAAACCTTGTCTCGAAAAACCAAACCAAACAAACAAACAACCCCCCCCCAAAAAAAAACCAAGGCACATGAGATGATCCTAGTAACAATTTACAGGATCAACCATTTTCACAACAAAAGTGTTTTGAAATGTAGGAACACCTGGATCTGAAAATCAGAGGTCAATATTGGCTACTACATCTTACTGGGAATCTATTCTGCTAGACAAACTGATTTCACAGACATCTCATTTAATCATCAACAAATCAGAGGGAATCAGGGCCTACTCTATCATCAACAGTAAACTTAAGAAGAAAGAAGACCAAAGTGTGGATACTTCGATCCTTCTTAGAAGCGGGTACAAAATACCCATTGAAGGAGTTAGAGACAAAGTGTGGAGCAGAGACTGAAGGAATGACCATCCAGAGACTGCTCCACCTGGGGATTCATCCCATAAACAACCACCAAACCAAGACACTATTGTGGATGTCAACAAGAGCTTGTTGACAGGAGCCTGATATAGCTGTCTCCTGAGAGGTTCTTCCAGTGCCTGACAAATACAGAAGTAGATGCTCGCAGCCATCCATTGGACAGAGCACAGGGTCCCCAAGGAAGGAGCTAGAGAAAGGACCCAAGAAGCTGAAGGGGTTTGCAGCCCCCTAGGAGGGACAACAATATAAACCAATCAGTGCCCCCAGAGCTTCCTGGGACTAAACCATCAACCAAAGAAAACACATGGTGGAACTCATGGCTCTAGGTGCATATGTAGCAGAGGATGGCCTAGTTGGTCATCAATGGGAGGAGAGGCCCTGGGTCCTGTGAAGGCTCAGTGTCCCAGTATAGGAGAATGCCAGGGCCAGGAAGTGGGATTGGGTGGGTTGGCGAGCAGGGGGAGGGGGAAGGGGGTAGGAGGTTTTTGGAAGGGAAACCAAGAAAAGGGATAACATTTGAAATGCAAATAAAGAAAATATCTAATAAAAAATTAAAATAAAAAAAGAAAGAAAGAAACTGAGGCCTATAAAATAAGCTGCTTCAAAGCCACATTATCTTACCCAAGCATTAAAATTAATTCCTTGGGTGGGGGGGGAGAAACAACACACAAGTATGTTGAATTAATCTGTTTTTATTACTATAACAAAATCTTGAAGGCAGGTTAATTTTATGAAGAGGTTTAGGATTTAGTTAGCTCATAATTCTAAGATCCAATGGCAAGGCACTACCACCAGTGAAGCTCTGGTGACAACCCTCCTGGTGTGTCACACCGTGGAGCCCGCGTGGGGTGGGGGAATATCGAGACATCACACAGCCATCAAGCCGCTGAGGAAAGACTAAGAACTCAGCCTCTTTAGCACAGAGCCCAGCCCAGCTGACCACAGCGCCTCCCACTATCTCTCTCCTCTCACCACCCCACAGGGAATCCAAGCTCCAACATGTCGACCTCTGAGGGCCACAAGAATCGTATCCACATCAGTGTGAGTCAGAGTCAGAGGCAGGCAACTACAATTCTGTCCCCCACCTCCTTCTGGCTTTCTTGTTTAAGATTGAGATTTTTACTATCACAATGAAATATTTCTTCAAAAAGTACCAGTGAAGATTTAAATAGAGCACATAGTTTTACTCCAGGCACAAGAACTCTTTATGCAAATCAATCAGTGTCCAAGATACGTAGATCCGTTTTTTCATGATTGTAAAAGGCAGGGGTAGGCTGCAAAAGGCCAGCTTTCCAACTGTTGCTCTAGTTCCTTCAATCTGATCACAGTGGGATATTGGCATGTTTCCTCCAGGGACGATGGACCTTCTTACTGGCCAGGACTTCCAGGTCACAGCATATCCGAGCACGAGTAGAGGATGGCTGGATGATGTCATCCACAAACCCTGGTGAGTCGAAGACAAAGCCATCACCGTGTGCGTGACCGAGGTCAACCACCGCAGCCCCACGCTCAGCCCCACTGCCAGGCTCCCAACCTCTGGCATAAAAGCATTAGACAATGTAAGGAAAATGTGGCCTCTCCCTTCCTGCATGGATCCAGGGCCTCCACCCTGCCAGGATGGACAGGAAAGGAAAGGAAATTAAGAAAACATGGATGAGGCTGGAGAGATGGCTTAGAGGTTATGAGCACTGCTGCTTTTCCAGAGGACCTGAGCTGGGAGTCACTAAAGCCACACCAGGAACTGTCAGTAGTCCCAGCTCAGAGGGATCTCTGACGCCCTCTTCTGGCCTCCACAGACACATGCACACATACGTCATATATACACAGACAGACTGTCAAGCCATTGGCTGATTACAGCCAAGAGAAAACCCCAGCAAAACTCAAAGAGTCACCTAGCAGAACCCAGGACACAGTGAGGGGAAGAGAAGTGGATCCACCAGGTCTGGGGTGGGCTGGATGACTGGGCCAACACCTAAAAACAGCACACTGCATAAACCTACTGCATAGACCCGGCTCCTGCCCAGGGACGGCCCCATCACTCCCCCAGGCAACAGATACAAATGCAAAGACAAAAGGTAGCCATGTAAGACTTTCCAGAAAGAACAAGCAAATGACTGGGCAGATGCACACCCCCGTGGGCTCACCTCTCACGGCTGCAGGGAAAGGGTTGGCGAACTTCTCCACGTACTCTGCCTGGGCGGCTTCCACATCTTGGTGCCCTTTGAAGATGATCTCCACAGCACCCTGTCAGAGAGAAGTTAAGGTTTCCCCAGAGTGGGGTCCCAACCCAGACAGAGCCAGCAGCTCCTTGTCACTCGGTGTGATTGTGAATTTCACAGCGCATCAGAGCAAAGAGGCAGGTCACACATGCAGCAGACATGCAGCACTCATGGACAGAAAGTTGGGCGGCAGCTCCAGCCCCATCCCTCTCCCCTTGCGCTCCTGATCGTTCACTGAAGCCAGTGTGCTTGGCCTGGTTTCCACTAAGTGTGGCTTTTCCTCCTTCACTACCCCAAGCCCTGGGACACAACACACTCCTCAGGAATCACGCGTGGAAGGCTTGGCCTTCAAGTGGGAGCATGTGTTAGTCATCTCTGGCACCCTGGGAGTCACCTGGCTCAACCCTGACAGCCTTTTCAATGCCGGGGAAGCACTGCCCAGGACAGAAGTAAGGTTAGCTTCTAGTGGGTGGAGAAGGGTGGCTTTGGGCTGACATGAGGTGATGAAAAGCTCTGACCTCCCTCCCACAGGTAAATTCAGCTGACTTGCCCCTCTCGTCCTGGGTCCTTTCCTCTGCCCTGAAGTCACCCATGTGCCAGCTGTGGGACGACCGGGGGTGGGGGTGGGTGGGTGAGTGGGGGTACTGATGAGGAAGGAGACTTCCCTCCAGGCCTGACCTAGGCTCTTGCCCAGCCACACAGGACTTTATCACCAGAGGTCCCCGGCCCAGGAAGGTACGCCTCCAGGTCTTTACCTTTGCTCCCATGACTGCTATCTCAGCTGTGGGCCAGGCATAGTTGGTGTCACCAAGAAGGTGTTTGGAGCTCATGACATCATAGGCACCTCCATAGGCCTAGAACAAACCCAGATGCCAGAGTGTCAATGCCAGGGAGAAGCACACCACGCCCCCAAGCACGGCAGGAAGGCAAGGGAAGGCGGTGGGGCCGTGCCCTACTGGCCCCCTAAGGTTCATAGCACACACCACCTGCCACCAGTGCCATCAACACCCCTGCAACCCAAGTGCAGCACTGGAAAGAGCCTGCTAGACATTTCACAGGAGTGAGCAGGAGGCATGTCTCCTTCCAAGCCAGGCCACACTTGTGGCAGACCACCTCAGCCATGCTTCTGGGAGTGTGGGGGCATCAGCTCTGAGGGGAGGTCCTCACCTTCCTGGTGATGACTGTGATTTTGGGCACAGTTGCCTCGGCGAACGCGTAGAGCAGCTTGGCACCATGCCTGATGATGCCCCCATACTCCTGCGCCGTGCCTAGGTCATGAGGAAGAGTTACCGGCTACTGTAAAAGCCCTTACAAGGTCTCACGGCTGAGACCATCCTCACCAGGGCTCTGGGGACCTTGAGAGAGTTGCACTGAAGACAACCGCCTCTGCGGCCCAACCCGTGTCAGAGACTCACCAGGCAGGAAGCCAGGGACATCAACAAAAGTGATGAGGGGAATGTTGAATGCGTCACAGAATCTGACAAAACGAGCCCCCTTCACAGATGAATTAATGTCCAAGCACCCTACAAGGAGAAACGTTGTCCGTGGTAAGCGCCTCGACGGCCTCAGCTCCGTCACGTAAGGACATGGCAACCGATCCAAAACCTTCACAGACTTTTAAAGCAGATTATCAAACCCCGCAATGCATAAACACAGTGACAGTAACAAAGAAATCAGTAATGGCTCACAGCCGAATGGGAGTCAATAAAAAGAAATTGGGACAAGGAGATTGGGTCAGCTAATAAAAGGCTTGTCACACAGGATGAGATTTGAATTCAGACCCCCAACACACACGTGAAAGTCGGGCACCATGGTGACTTTGTCACAGAATCCCAGTGCTGTGGTGGGAGAGCAGAGACAGGAAGATCCTGGGGCTCGTGGCCGGCTGCACCGATTAGTGACCTCCAGATTCAGAGAGAGAGAGACACTGACCCTGTCCCCAAAATATAGACCTGAGCTATTGAGAAATTTGATGGTTTGCATATGCTCTGCCCAGGGAGTGGTACTATTAGAGGGTGTGACCTTGTTGGAGTAGGTGTGGCCTATTGGAGTAGGTATCTCATCGTGGGCATGGGCTTTGTCCTAGCTTCCTTGAAGTGAGTATTCTGCTAGCAGCCTTCAGATGAAGATATAGGACTCTCAGCTCCTCCTGCACCATGCCTGCCTGGACACTGCCATGTTCCCATTTGATGGTACTAGACTGAACCTATGAACCTGTAAGCCAGTCCCAATGAAATGTTGTTCTTTATAAGACTTGCCTTGGTCATGGTGTCTGTTCACAGCAACAAAACTCAAACTAAAGCCAGTTGTGGTGGCACACACCTTTAATCCCAGCACAATGGAGGCAGGGGCACGAGGATTTCTGAGTTCAAGGACAGCCTGGTCTACAAAGTGAGTTCCAGGACAGCCAGGGCTATACAGAGAAACCCTGTCTCGAAAAAACAAAACAAAACAAAAAACAAACAAACAAAAAAAGAAGAAAACAAAACTCAAACTAAGACAAGAAAGTTCCTGCATGAACCTCTCGCCTCCACACATATGTGCACATACATGAACACACCCAGAAAAATACTGAACAAAAGAGAGAAAAGCTTTCCTACGATGATACACAGAAACACAGAAACAAACTGAAATACACAGAAAATGCAACTAGATATCTATTCATGTTTAAAAACTAGCAGTAGGGACAAGAGAGACGGCTCACCAGTGAAGAGCGCTGGCTGCTCTTGCAGAGGACCCAGGTTTGCTTCCCAGCCATCAGAAACTCCAGCTACGGGAGGGTCCAATGCCCTCTTCTGACCTCCACAAACTCTGCAAATGTCTCTTCAGCGGAACACCTGCCTAGCACAAATGAGACCCTAGGTTCCTCTCCTAGCAACACCCATGCGTGCGTACACAAACTGGCTGCGTACACATACCCCTGGTGAGATGGCCAGGCAGGGGTACAGAGAGGCCAGTTCAGTGAAATGCAGTTCAGTTGTGTTCAGGCAATGCCATGGGTTGAGTTCAGTTTGGAGCAGTTCAGACTGGAGTGATTGTTGGAAAATTAGTTCAGTCAGTACGGTGCAACTGCGGTTCAGAGCAGGTCAGCTGAGGCCATTGAAGCCAGAGAATAAGGAGCCAGAAGATTAGAACAAATTGCCCAAGAGAAGCCAGATTGAATCAGTCAGATTAAAGAGGAGTTTGAGTCAGAATAGCTAAGTTTCACTAGCTAGCCCAAGTTCAGAAAGAACTAGAAAGTGTGAGCTAAATCAGCAGTAAGCCTCCAAGATAACAATTACATCTGGTGAATAAGAGGTACTTTTACAAAACATCTACCAAAATCTTTTTTTGTTTGTTTGTTTTTTGTTTTTTCGAGACAGGGTTTCTCTGTATAGCCCTGGCTGTCCTGGAACTCACTTTGTAGACCAAGCTGGCCTTGAACTCAGAAATCTGCCTGCCTCTGCCTCCCAAGTGCTGGGATTAAAGGCGTGCGCCACCATGCCTGGCTCATCTACCAAAATCTTACAGCCATCATGGTATCTAACGATGAGAGAGACACTCTCACAGGACAAGCAGGAATGAAGCATGGAGCTGAGACAGGGGCATGCAGGCTGGAAGCCAGCCTAGTCTACGTACTAAGTTCAAAGTTGCTTCTGGAGACCCACTCACTGCATTTCTACATTCTACTAGCTAATTCAAGGAAATCATTGAATGCCAGGTTTGGTGGTACAGGCCTATAATCCCAGCACTTGGGAGGCAAAGGTAGGTGGTTATTTGTGAGTTCAAGGCCAGTCTGGTCTATATATAGTGAGCTCCAGGGCAGCCAGGGCTATCTATATAGAGAGACCCTGACTCAAACAAAACAAAACAACAAAACGGCCTCTTGTGAGGCTATACCAGTGCCTGGCAAACACCGAAGTGGATGGAGCACAGGGTCCCCAATGGAGGAGCTAGAGAAAGTACCCAAGGACCTGAAGGGGGCTGCAACCCTGTAGGTGGAACAATATGAACTAACCAGTACCCCCTGAGCCCGTGTCTCTAGCTGCATATGCAGCAGAAGATGGCCTAGTCAGCCATCATTGGGAAGAGAGGCCCCTTGGTCTTGCAAACTTTATATGACCCAGCACAAGGGAAGGCCTGGGCCAAGTAGTGGGAGTGGGTGGGTAGGGGAGCAGGGGNGGGGGGGGGGTATAGGGAACTTTCGGGATAGCATTTGAAATGTAAATAAAGAAAATAATAAAAAAAAACCCTATAGAAAAGGCATACAAAAAGTATGTTGTCTGTGAATAATAATAGCTAGAGTTCATAATAGTCTACATAGAAAGTATGAAAAGACACCCGCAACAATACATGCACATACAATCTTCTTTTCAGTTTGCTTATATAAAGTCTACTTAAAATCAAAACCAAAAAGGTGGTCCAGAGTCAGCCTACCCTCTCACCCCAAATATAGAAACAGAGGTAACTGGATTTTCACATACAGAACAAAGCTGGACCACACACCACATACAAAATGAACTCACATTCAACTCAACCTAAATATAAGGGCTAAAATCATATAATGCTTAGAGAAGACACAGGGACAATCCAAACACGGCCCAGGATTGAACACTGGGCAAGCAGAGGCCAGTGGGACTTGAGGCTAGCCAGGGCTATACAGTGAGATGCTGTCTGACAAAAAGAGAGAAAGAAAGTGTGTGGGGGTGGATGGGGGAGATAGACAGATAGATAGGGAGTTGCTGTTAGTGGGACACAAGTATGTGCCTAAGGTGACAAAGGTTTTGGAAGTGTCAGTTATGCTGCCCACAGGGAATGTAGTAAATGCTATAAGGAAATTGGTCATGGGGTGTGATTTCTGTTGCTGCTACTGTTTCTGTTAAGCAGGTCTTGCTGATGCAACCCAGGCTGACCTTGAACTCAGGATTTTTCTTCTTCACCCTACCTGAGTGTCATGACTATAGGTATGTGCTACCACATCCACTGACAGCAACACTGATGTATGTGTGTGTGTGTGTGTGTGTGTGTGTGTGTGTGTGTGTTTCTGAGACCGGGTTTCTCTGTGCAATAGCTCTGGCCATCCAGGACTTGATTTGTAGACCAGGCTAGCCTCAAACTCACAGAGATGTGCCTGCCCCTACCTCCCAAGTGCTGGGATTAAAGGGGTAAGCCACTACGCCCAGCCTGAATTTTGTTTTCTAAAGATGAGGGACCACAGTGGATGGAAGCAGTGCCCACAGTCCTCACCCACATGGCACCATTATAAGAGGGTCCCCTCAGCCATCTGTGACTCAGATCTGGCCACATCACCCAATGTGAGACATGCTGTTTGTGTCTCAGGTGCTGACAACTATGTCTGAAGCAACTGCCAAAGACACTTGCGGCACAACAAAGACACCAGCCCCCTCAACAAAGGGCAACAGAAAGGCATCCTTAGGTATAATCCCCGCCCCCCTGGAGCCCGAGCAGTGTGAAGCAGCAGCGAGGACAACCCCCAGACAGATCAAACCCGAGCAGCGCCAATGTCCCCTGCCACCACCATGCCCAAAAGAAAGGCTGAAGGGGATGCTAAAGGAGACAAAGCCAAGGCGAAGGAGGAGCCACAGAGAAGATCTGCAAGGTTGTCTGCCAAACCTGCTCCCCCAAAGCCAGAGCCCAAGCCTAAAAAGGCCCCTGCGAAGGAGGGAGAGAAGGTACCCAAGGGGAAGAAGGGAAAAGCCGACAATAATGCAGAAAATGGAGATGCCAAAACAGCCCAGGCACAGAAAGCTAAAGGTGCTGGAGATGCCAAGTGACGTGTGTCCACTTTTGATAACTGTGCACTTCTGGTGACTGTACAATTTGAAATACTATTTTTTATCAAGTTTTATAAAAATGCAGAATTTCGTTTTACTTCTTTTTTTTTTTTAAAGCTATATTGTTAGCACACAGAACACTTCATTACTGGGTGGAGGAAGGATCATGTGTCAGTAACAAAATCTCTCCCAAGCTGGATTGAAGACAGAAAACCTCTTTCCCTGATAATTTTGGAAGGCTCCTGTTGGCTCCCAGGAGAGACATCCTGGTCTTGACCTAGGTGGCCACCCAGACACAACAATGCCTTGTGGTCTGGGAAAACTATAAATTCATTTTTATATCCTCTTCCCCCTGTACAATCAATATAGACTTAATTCCCTTAAAAACCAGAGACCTGTTAGAAACTGGCCCCCAAAATTGGTCTTCCAGTCTATTGGGCAATGTAGACTTTGAGTGTTCTCAGAAGAGAGCTGGTTGCTTTTATAAAAGATTGTAGATCTTCAGATGGATAATTCTGCCATGTTCGTTTCCTGAAAGTCAGGATCGGCTCATGAAAAGTTGTTAAACAACATCCTTACTGTGAGATGTCCACCCTTGCTCTAAGCATTGAATGAAGACTTCACTGGGTTTTAGAGTGGCTTTCTGATTTTGGTAGCCTATACAAGAAGGGAATTTGGGAGTTCTTGTATATTGTTGATTGTCCATGTCCTGCCTGAAATACCATGATTGTTTATGAAAAGTATCTTTAATAAAGCTGGTTACAGTTAGAAGAAAAAAAAAGAAATGAAAAAAGAAATGCATCCCTAAAAACAGAGAACTTCTAAGCTAAGAAAGAACATTACCTTTACACCCTGGGAGTCCAACTGGAAGGAGCTTTGGAAACATTTAACATTAGGAGAGAAAGACACCTTCCCAGCATGCCTTTGTTTCTCCCCTGGTCGTGGGAGGGCAGACAGCAAACAGGACACCAAGAGTACAGGCAGCTCTGGTCCCCAAAACCAAACAGTTTTCTGGGGCCCTTGTCCTACCTGAGGCTACATTGGGCTGGTTGCCAACAATTCCGACGGTCCTCCCATTCATTCTTGCGAAGCCAACGACAATGTTTTTTGCATAACTGGGCATTATCTCAAAAAACTCTCTCTCGTCAATCACCTGTGGGAATAAATTTCCTCCTGAGCTCAAAATGATTGAGACAAAAATGCTATGATACATAACCACAGACAGCCTTACAAAGGACAACAGATAGCTCAGGCCAGCACATCCTAGCACAGCACAGCATAGCCCAGCATAGCCCAGCATAGCCCAGCATAGCCCAGCCCCGCCCAGCCCAGCCCAGCCCTGCAAGCCCCGCCCTGCACAGCCCAGCCCAGCACAGCCCAGCACAGCACAGCACAGCACAGCACAGCACAGCACAG
>NC_034599.1:94264608-94285143 GCF_900095145.1 Mus pahari
CCCCTTGGTCTTGCAAACTTTATGTGACCCAGCACAAGGCAAGGCCTGGGCCAAGTAGTGGGAGTGGGTGGGTAGGGGAGCAGAGATGGGGGGAGGGGTATAGGAAACTTTCGGGATAGCATTTGAAATGTAAATAAAGAAAATAATAATAATAATAATAAAAGACTAGTTACAGGTAAGGTTTTTATCAGTCTCTTACTGTCTAAGGACAAGGACACACCCAGATATAGCAGCAGTGATCTATAAAGCAGACAATGTCAGTGAATGCTAATTTTCACTACAGCATCTCACACAAATGTGAAGACCCTTTAACTTTTTCACCCATCAGTATTCCTGTCCATCATGACACCTGAATGAGTCACCACGTGGAGAGCATCTTCTTGTTCAGGTTTGTTTGTGATTTCCTCATGTTTAGAACACCACAGTAACTTCTAAGTGACTCACATTAAGTGATGTCAATCTGTCCTGTAATCGTGGGACCTGTTTAGGTTCTCTTCAATCAAATCAACTGTTTTTCCAATCAAATTATAATGAATATTCTACTTCTCTTTATCAAAATCGCATCAAAAATTTGGTGCCTACTGTCAGGTGTGGTGGTCCATGCCTTTAATACCAGAACTGAGTAGGCAGAGATAGGTAGATCTATGTGAGTTTGAGACCATCCTGGTTGACATGGTGAGTTCCAAGACATCCAGGGCTATATATAGAGAGAGACCTATCTCAAAAAAGTGCCCCAACCAATCAATTTCACAAGATTACTGGTTCTTGCCTGACTCCCTTGCAGCTATGACAGTTGTTAAATGTTAACTTCTCAATTCCCATTTCTCTTCTTCATTTATAAGCCAACACTCTATTGTAGGAAACACCATTGCCTTTTAATTTCTATTACTTTGATTTATAGATAGTTTTGTGCTGTGGATTATGAACATTTGTGGCCATTATTGTATGTCCAAGTTGTCCATGTTAGCCCATTAGCACCCCTTCAAAAAAAAGCGTCTGTTCTTTTTTAATGGGTCCTAAAGCGAGCCTCTGGAATTTAAGGCTCAATTCTGTTTCTTTCTTGCCCAGCCATGTAACCAGGCTTTTATGCAAAGGCTAGAGTTCACATTTAAGAGTGTGTGTCACTGGGAGGTGGTGGCTCATGCCATTAATCTCATCTATCACTTGAGAGGCAGAGGCAAGTGGTTCGTGGAGTTTGAAGCCAGTTTAGTCTACAAAGTGAGTTCCAGGACAGCCAGAGCTACAGGCAAACCATTTTTAAAAACAAAACAAAAAAATCAGTGTGTATCCTCATGTCTAATATGTTATAGAGAACCGAACTAGATAGTAAACACACATCTACAGGGAAACTGTGACTTACCACAAATATACAATTTTAGTCTAAAGCACTGAGTTCACTCTAGCTTTCTAGTTTGCCCTTACTCTCCTCCTCCCCATCCCCATACCCCATCTAACAAAATTCTGACTCCTATGATCCTCAAAACACACATTTATTTTTCAAACTCAGAAAAAATGGTTAGAAGACTGACAATCTACATAACTATTGAAACACAAGTCCTTCAACATGAATTCAACAATTATTTACAGCTATTTCTGTCCTTAAATCATCAAATCATAATATTAATATTATGTCTCTCTCACCCCTTTGACTGTACTCACACTGTGATGATTAATCTTAAATTGATTGGACTAATAAACATGTACGAGATTAGCAAACCTCACCTCGATGGGTATCTATGAATGTGTTTGTAGAGCTCTAGACCTAAGTACTTTGACCTGAACAGCAGATTTATCCCTTCCTAGTATAATAAGCATCAGTGACAGGGAAAGGTGGGAGGAGGGACCTAGCTGTTGAAAATGGCTCACTGGAGACACGACTTGTCTGGAACCCTCCTATGTGCCCAGCACACCACTTCCTGTCCACCTTTGTATGAGTCAATTCAGCGCATTGTCTGTATAAAGACCATGAAATTGGGCTGGAGCGATGGCTCAGCAGTTAAGAGCATCAGCTGCCCTTCTGAAGGTCCTGAGTTCAAATCCTAGCAACCACATGGTGGCTCACAACCATCTGTAACGAGATCTGATGTCCTCTTGTGGAATGTCTGAAGACAGCTACAGTGTACTTACATATAATACATAAATAAATCTTTAAGAACAACAACAAAAAAGATCATGAAACCATGAGGCAGAATTAATTTCCTTCCTTCTAGTTACCCTCTCAGTAACCCGGCTCACAGCTATACAAAGTAACTCTCCCATCCATCATCCATTCTAAGTGGATTTCTGGTCTGTGTTTATGTTTGTGACAATCTCCTGTGTTTTACGTGGACAGCAAGGAGGTATTGATATTTTCTGCATGGTCGGGGACTGCATCTCTTCACTCCTGACAATTAGGTCCTATCGGGTCATGGACACCCTCTCACCCTCTTGTGCTTACATCTTGTGCTTACAAACTGTGGTGTAACATCTCTATGCTTCCATATTGTGGGGACTATGCATGATGGACAAATTCCAAGAAAGGCAACCTCTGGACTATTTCCTTGGTCCTAGATATTGCCAGCTTTCCCTATCAGCAGTGTATGAGAGGGACTGCTTCTCACAGGCTTGCCAAAGGACAGCATTCAAACTTGACCTCTAGTCAATTTGACATACAAGAAATAGCTCAGTGCAACTCATTTTCTTCAAGCCATGGCTGCCTTCCAACTCAGGGAATTGCTTGTTTCTGCAGCATCTTTTGCAGTTGGCCATTGTGTATACCAGGTAGCCAGTCCATGAGCTTCCAGGGATTCTCCAGGCTCCAGCTCCAATCGGGAGCACTAGCTGTGTCCAGCCTTACACAGGTTCTGGGGCTTTGAGCTCAGGTCTTATACTTGAATGGCAAGAGAGCCATCTACTCACAGTTCCACCATGATGGGTGAACTTGAATATTTTCTCATATGCCATTCTGTTTTTGTCTTTTCAAGGGTTTATTTTTACATGACTTTTCTATTAAGTTTGATCTTTCTTCTCTTGATTTGTATGAATTTGCATCACTGATATTGATACTTTCAGCTATCGGAAACATTTTCTACCAGTTTTCTGTCCTTTGGCTCTTATACGTTCTTCTATGAAGAATGGAAATAGGTTTTTGTTTTTTGGGGTTTTTTGTTTGTTTTTTTGTTTTGTTTTTGTTTTTTAGCTGAAGTAGATTTGAGACACAATTCAAAAGCACGTATCTACCTTCTAAGATCATAGAGTGACATACCTGTCTCTTGTGTGGTGTTCCTATGGATTTCCTGCTCACATGGAATTCTGACCCGCTTGTTTTTTACCTTGTTGTTTTCTTGTAGACAAGATCTAACTCATCACCCAGGCTGGCCTCATCCTCTGCAGTGCTGGGACCTCGCCTGCAGCACCATGCTCAGCTGTCCCCCTCTGCCATGTGATGTACAGTCTGTTTCCTCCCAAGTGGCCCTCCAGTTGTCACAGTGTCTTTTTGTTAAGAAAAGCAACCTTGCTCCTGGGCATGAATCTATTTTTATCATCCACTGAAACTCTCCTGGGTCTCTTTCTAGCTCCTCAGTTCCACGCCGCTGGTATGTCTCTCACTGTTGTAGCTGTACAGCTTTTCTATAGACACAACTCTTCCCACTTGGAGCTTCTGCAGCACATTCCCAGCGATTCATGTACTTATGTATAAATGTGCCTGGTTCTATAGAAGTGTTTATTCAGGCTGCCTTCAAATTATGAACTTAGGAGGAACTGGCATTTTATGCTAACCCATGCTAAGAAAAAAAAGGGCTTAAGTGCACCCCTGACTCACCTCCTCCATCAACCTTTTTTTCATTTGTCTGTAGCTGTGATATATTTAGGGTATTTTCCACGGAAGGGCCCCTATAGCTTTTAAAATGAAAATTAAGTTTGCCTAGTCATTTCTGCCACTTTTACTGTTTCAAGACAGATTCTTCTGTCAGTGTTTGAAGCACAGTCCGGAAGTTTTGATACACAGTGTTTTCCTTCAATGTTATTGATATACAGTATTTTCCTTCAGTGTTAGAATTCTGCATTTGGTTCATATCCCCCTTCTTCCTCTAGCAGCCGTCTAACACAGTTCTTCCCAGGTATTGGGGTACTTTTGTTCCAGTAGTTAAGAATCTCTAGTTTAGAACAGTATTGTTTATAACTTTCAGATATTTTAGATTTATTTTTATTTTATGTGTATGGGTGTTTGGTGTACATGTAAGTATGTGTACCACATGTATGTATGTGCCTGCCACATGCAGGCAGTGCCTGTGGAGCTAGAAGATTATCAGACTCTTGGAGCTAGAGTTAAAGATGGTTGTGAGCTGAGTTCAATGAGTCAGTACAGTGGAGCTGAGTTCGTGCAGTTCAGTGCAGGCCAGTAGAAGCAGTTGAAGCCAGAGAATAAGGAGGAGCTAGACTATTAGAGCAGATTGCTAGAGTTAGTTTGAGGTCAAGAAGAACAAAAAGTCAGATGCAGAGAGAAGCCAGTTTGAGTCAGTCAGGCTGGAGAAGAGTTTGAGCCAGAACAACTGAGTTAAACCAGCCAGCCAGAGTTCAGAAAGAACTAGAAAGGGTGAGCTTATTGAGGAATAAGTCTCAGAGATGACAATTACTTTGGGCAAATAACAGTTACTTTTACAGTGTGTGTGTGTGTGTGTGTGTGTGTGTGTGTGTGTGTGTGTGTGTGTGTGCATATGCACACGTACCACATCTTATATATGGAGATATATAAGATAATTTGTGGGAGTCAGCTCTCTTTTTCCCATGAGGTGTTGGGGCGCACTCACTCAGGTCATTAGGCTTGGTGGCAGGGACTTTTATATCTGCTGAGCCACCATACCAGTCAATTATTTGTAATTTTTTGTTCTATCAAAATTTATGTTTTCTTTCTGCCTTCATTCAAAATATTTTGTGAATGTTCCCCTGGAGTTGACAATGAGATTTATTACAAAGATATAGATGAAGCCATGAGAAGGGGCAGCTTGACCATGTCTGCTGATTCCTGCACACTCCAAGAATAAGGGAGTAGAAACAGGTCACGGGTTCCAGGCCAGGCTGGGCCCACAGAACCGCTGACATTCCACCAAGAAGCAAGAGCTGCAGAGAGCAGAGTGATGTGCAGAAGACAACTGCCACCTGCAAATGCACCCAGAGCCCAACAGCTGCCTCCACTGTTCAAACCAGGGCATGACTGCACCAAAGAAGAGACCCCACACACGTCCTGGGCTTCATGCACACCCCTCTTTCTCCAGGAAGACACCGCAACCAGATCAGAAGCACCCAACAGCATCACCTAACAGGACCAACCCTGCCTCACTCCAGACCTGAATATGGCATCAATTCTGTGCATCTCTATGCCTTCTAAAGTCCCTGAGCTCTCTCTGCGGGCCCAACCCTCAAGTCTATCCGAGCTCTCAAGTTGTCACAGCCACCAGCCCCTGCCAGAGCATCCTGTCTAGTGGTCCCTGACCACTGCATTTTCCACCTGTGCAAACACTGAGACCAAGCCGAACACGACCCACTAAGCACACACACAATGACCGTGGCTGAGGCTGAGCTAGGGCAGGCAAGACAGGACAGGGCACTCACTGCGTGTATGATGTCCAGCATGTTGTAGGCTTTGCTTGACTCCAAAGGGACAACTGTGTCCAGCTCAGGAACTAGACGGTCACTAGAAAAGAAGCAGATGGAGTGAGTGTAGAAACCACTGTCCTCCTGTGGGAGCTCAGGAGGAGACGAAGGAAACAGCACACTGACTGTGTAATGTGTCCTCACTGCCCGCCACCATGTCACTAAACAGACCTGAGTGCAATTCTAACATGTGTGAGTTGAGAAAAAGAGAGAGAGAGAGAGAGAGAGAGAGAGAGAGAGAGAGAGAGAGAGAGAGAGAGATTACTACTGATTATAGTTCTTCTGTTTGCCTTTGCTCTTCCAGAATGTATCGTATGCTGGAAACACAGCATGGTCTCTAAAGGACACTGTAGAGAACAGGACAAAGCCTGGGAACTCCCCTCTAACTTCCTGCAGCATCTAAGACAAAAAAGCCAAGAAACGGATGGGTCTCGTCCCCCAGCAGGCCAACCAGCCGCAGCCCCATTAAGCAGCAAAGCTGCAGGCCCGCGGGATGCAATCCCTGAAGACACGTCATACCTGTGCCGTGGCTCTTTCTCCGGCACAGTGGCGATATCAAGACAGAGCTTGTGTCCACTTCCCTGGAGAAGCCAGCAGCTTACGAGGTGGTCAGCAACGCACTGCCCACAGCCCGCCAGTGCACACAAACACATTTCCTTAAGGACATGCATGCTTTTACATCACTTAGGTTGTTCCTTATCAAGATTGGAAAAGATTGGAAATTCCATCTCCATGTTTAGACAACTCAAAAGTCTTAGCAAAATCTTGTGTGGTCTCTTCTGCCCCCAGAGTGACCCATTAGAGACTAGAGAAGTAAGGAAATCACCAACAACTGCTCCTGTCCCCAGATGCCCCCATCTTCACCACAGCTGGGACCTTGTGGACATACTCCACAACCTACTCCAAACTGACCCTGTCAGGACAGAGAGGCCCAGAAAGCCAGAGAATGGTAAGCCCACTACCACCCACCTGGGGTCATGGCACTCTCTGATGGGAGCTGGGTCCTGGCTGCTGAGAGGCAGGAAGTTGAAGAATTCACGCAGGTTACACAGAGCATCGACGTCATTGTCGAAAGCTCTGTGGGCCACACCTGAGAACACAGAGAGGATGAAAGGTCCAAGGTCTGATGTCACCAACAGATGATGTATGTAGATGCTCACGGGCTTCTCCAGTTTGGCTGCCACCAACCAAGCTGGCAGCTCTGTCCTCTGTCCTCGGTCCTGCCCAGGATGGGCACCCATACCCCTTGTCAGAGCCTATTCTTTGCCTTGTGGTGCTTCTCTGCCAGCCCATGCCCTCACGTTCTCTGCACAATAGGGGAAGATGCTCCATACTTCGCTGCTCTGTAAACAGTGAGACACGACTCTACACCAGCTCCCCCACAGCTGCTCACCGCCTCACTGAGAAAGGTACCTGGTACACAGTGGGGCTTACTAAAGGTGGAGGGAAAGGAGGCCCTGGTGAGGGGTCAAGTCTAGTTCTAGAAGTGTTTGGAAATAAAAACCAGTCAAGCAAGGGCCTAGCAGAACTCTTCCGGGCCTGCCTTACTCAGACCACCTGAGTAAGGTGGTGCCCCATAGTATCTCCATCTTCAGAGATGCCAGAGGGAGATGGGTGTGTGAAACCACACCAGTCACCCTCCCTGCTGTCCATCACGCAGCCAATCCCTCTTCAACCCCATGGCTTTGCATAAGCAATCGCCCATGCCCGGGTACGTCTCCCTTGACAGTCACAGGGAAGCCCTTTAAGCCCATTCATATAGCACCCTCATGGTAAGCCCTGCCCTTCCCATGGCTAAAACCTCATCAATCCAACATCTGGTGACCTGTTCTTTCCCACAGACCATTTTACTTCAGATGCACTACTTGATGTCGTCATATCGTATATTGCCTGCCATGTTGTCGCCAGAGTCACACTCCTAGCACCAAGCTCAATGCTTCACACACAGGCACTCGCTGACTCTCTGATAAATGAGAAAGGAGTATTCGCAACAAGACTGAACCCTATTATTCAAAAAAATCTTTATAAACTGGCACAGCATTCTGGAAGGCAGTCTGGCAGATCCTCAAAAAGATCAACAGCTCTTCCTCTCATACCTGGGCCTGTGCCAGCAAGAAATAAAACCGTCATACAAAAGCTCCCACGATAATGTTTATAAGGGGATATTATGTCATAAGCACAACATATATATGTTAGAAGACACAAATGTCTAACCATAATAAACAAGACATGACCTAGGTGTGGTCTCCATTACTGGGGAAAAAGAATGAAAAAAGTGAATGGTAGCTTACACCTGTAATCCTAGCACTCAAGAAGCTGAGGCAGGAGGATTAAGAATTCAAGGATAGCCAGGGAAACTTAGAGAGATCCTATCTCTAAAATAAGTAATTTCATTAATAGTTATACATCTATACATGAGACAATTATTCCATTGAAAGGAATGGAGTAATCATATGTGACAAAAGCTTGTCACCGACAAAGTTTAAAAATACACGACAAACTGGGTACAGTGGCACAAGACAATAATCCCAGCAAAGGAAAGACAGTTCCTGTAAGTGAGAGGCTGGTCTTATCTCCTTGTGAGTTCCATGGCAATCAGGAGACTCAGTGAGACACTGTCTCAAAACAAAAAATAAATGTAAAAAGTATACCAGTAAAAGAAACCAGTCACAAAAGACTAACGGCTTTTAAATTTGAAAATATAATTATATCACTTCCTCATACCTCCCCTCCTATGCCCATCCCCCTTCAAAAAATGTTTTCTGTGGAATCTAGACTTTCAAAAAACATATACCATGGCTTACTAAGATGGCTCAACAAGAAAAGCCACTTGTGACCAAATCAGACAATCTGAGCTTGATCCGACGGACCCACATGTAAAAGGAGAGAACCAATTCCCACCAGTTGTTCCCCAACCCCCACATGGATAATGCGGTGTCCCCTTTGTCACATTCATACAAAATGTAGTGCACACACACACACACACACACACACACACGACTGGCACGGCAGTTGACAAGAGATAGTCTGAGCAGAGAAAAAAAAAATCAATAAAGAGAGACAAGAGAGGGAAATGGAATAGATATGAACAAAGTACCCAGTAGACACACACAGAAAGGTAGACATGGAAACATTTGGTACAATAAATACACATTGTGAAAAAATTTAAATGACAGCATTGTTGTATGACCCCACTTATATGAACTGTCCAAAATTAGCAAATACACAGTTTGGTGATTTGGATGTGTTTGTCCTAGGAAGTGGCACAATTAAGTGTGGCCTTGTTGGAGTAGGTGTGTCACTGTGGGTGTGGTCTTTGAGACCCTCATCCTAGCTGCTTGGAAGCCAGTCTTCTCCTAGCAGCCTTCAGATGAAGATGTGGAACTCTCAGCTCCTTTTGAACAATGCCTTCCTGGATGTTGCCATGCTCCCACCTTGATGATAACGGACTGTACCTTTGACCCTGTAAGCCAGCCCCAAGTAAATGTTGTCTTTGTAAGGGTTAACCTTGGTCATGGCGTCTGTTCACATAAGTAAAACCCTAACTAAGACACCCAGAAATAAAGTTGGCTCACGACTGCATATACTTCCGGCAGCTAGAATCCTCAGTGTGCAGTAGTAGGGTGTGACTGAAATAACTTTTTCCTCAAAGCCAAAAGTAAAGGTCCCAAGATAGCATCCCAGAACGTTCCCTTGCAAGCTCTGCTGAAAGTGTATAAATCACACCTAGACTGACCACCAAGACAGTCCCAATGTCACTTTACAGACAATGAGAGGCTGTAGAGAATTGCTAGCCTGGCACATGAGCAGCCCAGGGGTATGGGTGTGGGATATTAATTAGTAATAGCCTCCCACTTAAGTCTGAGACTGCGGTCTGCCTACCACTTCTGTGGATGTAAATCAGTCTTCCTGGGTAAGCGCTGTCGGTGAAGTGGTAGTTTTTAAAAATAAATTTCACCACTCTGCACGGCAATGCCGCCTTCTCACCTGTGGAGAGAAGGAGGGTCAGGTTCACGCCTCTCACCTGACACAGTGGTGTGGGTCTTGGCGCCACCCAGCTGCTCCTGAGTGACATCCTCATTGGTAACAGACTTCACAACTTCAGGGCCAGTGATAAACAGGTAGGACGTGTCCTGAAATCAGATGTCCACAGTGTCAAAATCAAGTTACCATAGCTACTCAGAGCTCATGCGCTGAGACCGCAAAGGTAGGGGAGGAGACAGAGGAGAGTGGCCGGAAGTGGCTAGGAGTCTGGATACCCACAGGCTGAAGACTTGCTTTCTGTGCCACACGGTGATGGTTTAAATGAGAAGGGCCCCCAGAGACTCACAGATTTAAATACTTGGTCACCAGAGAGTAGCACTGTTTGAAAGGATTAGGAGGTGTGGCTTTGTTGGAGGAAACGTGTCCCAGGGAGTGAGCTCTGAGGATTCAAAAGCCCTTGCTGAGGCCAGAGTCTCTCTCTTCCTACTGTCTGTGGATCGCGATGTAGCTGATGTAGCTCCGTCTCCAGCACCGTGTCTGGATGTTGCCGTGCTCCCTGGATAATGACCACGGACTAAATCCCTGACACTGTAAGCAAGCCCTAACTAAATGCTTTCTTTTATAAGAGTTGCTGTGGTCACGGCGTCTCTTCACAGCAACAGAATACTGACTAAGACGCACGCTATTCTCAGAAGAACACGGCTGTCTGCTTTAGTCTCAGAACATTAACCTGCAGTGTGGCAAACCTAGGGTCACAGGTCGCCCTGACTTGGAGTTCATATACTTATTTTATAGCTCTTCTCGGGATTCTATCATTAAAACCTTTAAAAACTCCTACAAGATCACACTTCCATGAAGAAACTGAGGCACAAAGATGGTGCACAGTGAACTACCTTAAGTGAGACTGTTTCTGTAAAAACCCATTAGCCAGTGTTCAGGTATGACTGAGAGGGGAGCAGGGGAAGGAAGGGAAGGGGGAGAGACAGAAACAGACAGACAGCTGACTGAGAGGCTGAGATGGTAACTGGTTATGAAGTCCACACTGACCTCAAACTCCAGATCCCCCTGCCTCTGCCTCACAAGTGCTAGGATTACAGGTGCGCACCACCACGCCAGACTTTACTATGCAGCTTCTACTTTATGTAAGACGTTTATGCAAAAGTGGACGCAATGGAAAATAAGTCTATATTTCTGATTTCCAAATCTCCAAACTCCATCCTGAAAAGTGGCCACTTCAGGCTCTCATCTGTCTTTCCAGAGACATTCGATATGTTAAACATCTTTTCTCTTACAAACATTTTTCTTTTGACACAATTCTTTGTAGCCATGTCCTACATTCAAATTCAACCAAATTTTTCTTATTTTTAAAAACAAATATATAATATCTTAAGAATCCATGAATACTGTAGATTTTCCATAACTAATTGCCACAGTTTGGCATAATTTAAGTGACCACTCAAATTTTTAGTCTCTTACTAAATAAGCAAACCTGCAGTAAATCCCCTATCTAAATCATCAGTTCGTATTATTCTGTCTGTGTTGTTAATGGATGGTGTGTGTGCATGTATGAATGTGTGTGTGTGTGTGTGTGTGTGTGTGTGTGTGTTAGTTCTCTCCACTGACACTGACAAACTAAGAAGAAAGACTAGCCTGATACTACCACTTTAAATGTCTGGGGGTTTTGTTGTTGTTGTTGTTTGCTGCTATTTTATGTTTAAAGTTCTCTAGGTTATAAGTTCTGATAAATTTAGAAAGACCAAGCTAGGCATGGTAGTATATGCCTTTAAGCCCAGCCCTTGAGCCAGAGACAAGGGTAATCTCTATGAGTTTAAGGCCAGTCTGGTCTACATAGTGAGTTCCAGGAAAGCCAAGGGCTAGGTTACATAGTAAGACTCTGTCTCAAAATAAAATAAAATAAAATAAATACCAAAATTAAATATTTAAAAGGAGAACACTTCAGTTTTCAGACTGAATACTCCCACCTGCAGCTACATTTAAATTGATTATTAATTATTTTTGTTTGTTTATTGAGATGGGGTTTCTCTGTTTAGCCCTGGCTGTCCTGAAACTCGCTCTGTAGACCAGGCTGGCCTTAAACTCACAAGAGATCTGTCTGCCTCTGCCTCTGCCTCCTGAGTGCTGGGATTAAAGTCCTGCATCACCACAGCCCACTTGGTATAGGCTTTAGAGCAGTTGATCACCCCAATCTATCCAGGGATGCCCACACATTAGGAAGAGCAAGTACTGTGTCAGCTTGATCCTGCTTGATCACGAGGCCAATGGCCATGCACCAGTGATCTCATTAATACAGATATCCGAGGTTGAGCCTTTAAAGTCAAACGTTGCTTCTTACAGTATACCCAAGGGACAATGAAAAGACACCAATAGATAGACCATTCACTTAAAGCTGCAATTATGAGTTAACGTGTAAAGATCATTAGCTCTCTGAGAACGTTTTCCTGTTATTGTTTATCAAGATGTTCCTCATTAAAATTCATCAACAGCTCTAAGGCTCTTGCTGGAATATGAATTTACCCAGGATCTGGGAGATAACAGAAAGACATGCAATGTTACAATGTGTCTGTCTGTCTGTGTGTCTGTGTGACTTCTATGTTGTGTCCTTGTTTAGAATCATACCAGTAAGGCCTTTCCCACTATATACACACTGATTTGTAAGTAATAATAGAATATTATTGATAATAATTTTAAAAAGAAAAGAACTAGCCAGGCAGTGGTGGCGCATACCTTTAATCCCAGCACTTGGGAGGCAGAGGCAGGCGGATTTCTGAGTTCAAGGCCAGCCTGGTCTACAGAGTGAGTTCTAGGACAGCCAGCACTATACAGAGAAACCCTGTCTAAAAAGGAAAAGAGAAGAAAGCTGGAGATGGAGATCTGTGGATACATGCACACTAAGGCAATCATGTTTGCTTACCAAACTTTGGGGGAAAATCTCCCATTTACCATCTTATGCCTCTGCATAATTTGTCATGCACATGATTAAAATCAAATTCATTATCAGAGGTATATGCCTTCTGAAAGTGGAACTATATTTGTTAATTAAAACAGAAAACCAGGCAATGGAGAGATGGTTAGGTGGTTAAGAGCACAGTTCTAGGGTAGCTGCTGCCCTCTTCTGGCCACCCTAAGTACTACATGCATGCTGTGCACAGACATACATGCAAGTTAAACTATACACACATAGAAAATAAAATAAACCTTCTTAAAAGTTTTTTAAAATAAAGAACCACCCAAACTATACCCCTTAGGAAACACACTCCTCCTTCCCTTGAACCCCATAAAAGCCCAAACAATTATGGAGGTCTTCAGTACATTCACTCCCACAATCCGCTGTCAATCTTAACAGTGTATTTCTGGTCTGTATCTTTGCTTTACTTTGAGTGATGTTACATTAATATTTTGTGAGCCCTTATTTTATTCTTGCATAAGAAGCTATGAACCTTGAAACAGCAGCTAAAACCTCAATTACCAGTAACACCGTGATTCAAAGATTGTCTTGTTTTGTTTTCGAGACAGGGTTTCTCTGTGTAGCCCTGGCTGTCCTGGAACTCATTTTGTAGACCAGGATGGTCTCGAACTCAGAAATCTGCCTGCCTCTGCCTTCCAAGTGCTGGGATTAAAGGTGTGCACCGCCACTGCCCAGCGAATTCAAAGATCTTAAATTTGCAAACAGCCTGGACTTCAAGGCAAGAAGCTGTCTTTATGGGGCTGGAGTGTTGAGGTTTGGTCTTTTACTATGCATTATAACACTAAGTACCGCCCCCAAGACCTGGTTGCCCCAGAAATGAGAGTCCCCACTTAAACCCAAGTGATGCTATGTGGCCTTGCATCTCAAGTTATTTCTGATTGGTGAATAAAGACACCGACAACCAATAGTGGGGCAGAAGAGACATAGGTGGGGTCTAGGGTTCCCTGGCTTAGGGTTGGAGGAGAACCACAAAGGGTGGGGCCCGGAGGGAGGAGAGAGAAGCCATGAAAAGCAGCCAAGAAAGCAGGCCAATTGGAGTTAAGAGCAGCTCAGATGAAACACAGCAAATAATAACTCAGAGTTATCGATAGGAAAATTGATCTTAACAGCTGGGTAGGTATCTGCCCAGCTCTAGTGCTGATTAAGGCTTATTGTAAATAATAAAAAGTTATGTGTCTTTTATCTGGGAACTAAATGATCTAAGGTGGAGTAGGAACTCCAGATTGAGAATAAAAATTTCTAAAACACTGGAGAGACGGCTCAGCCGTTAAAATCACTGGCTGCTATTTCATTGTACCTGGGTTTGGGTCCCAGTGCCCATGTGGGGCAGCTCACAACCATCTGTAACTCCGAATCTAGGGGATCTGATACCCTCTTCTGGTATCTGAGAGCAATGCGCAGACATACATACAGCAAATAAACAAAAAAGCCAAACAAACAAAAAA
The DNA here is from genome assembly GCF_900095145.1 of Mus pahari. NCBI lineage: Eukaryota > Metazoa > Chordata > Mammalia > Rodentia > Muridae > Mus > Mus pahari. Next base: position 94,278,658 of record NC_034599.1, read on the forward strand.
TAAACAAAAAGCTCTCTTTTAAATTTTTTGTTGTAAAGAATTTTAAAACACACCGATAAGATTCAATTACATATATTATTTTTTAAAATTCCCACTTTGAAGGTATGGAGAAAGATTTATCTGGCCAACAATTGCCAAAAGAATTAGATGTACTGATTTTAGGCAAAATTTACTTTAAATTACAGGAAAGAATAGTGAGAATAGCAGGTGCGGGGGACATACAAAGTGGGGACGTTAAGTGTCGGGGACATAAAAAGTAGAGGACATACAGAGTAGGGGATATATATGGGGGACACAATGAGTGAGGGACATAAAGAGAATGAAGGGAAACAAACAGTAGGGGATTGTGATGGTGTGAATTTTATTTTATGTGTATAATTTCTGTGCTGAATGTACACCTGCATGCCAGAAGAGGGCACCAGATCCTTTTATAGATGGTTGTGAGCCACCATGTGGTTACTGGGAATTGAACCAAGGACCTCTGGAAGAGCAGCCAATGCTCTTAACCGCTGAGCCACCTCTTCAGCCTTGTGATGGTGTGTATGTGCTCGGCCTAGGGAGCAGCACTATTAGAAGGTATGGCCCTGTTGGAGTAGGTGTGTCACTGTGGATATGAGCTCAAGACCCTCATCCTAGCTGCCGGGAAGTCAGTCTTCCACTAGCAGCCTTTGGATGAAGATGTAGAACTCTCAGCCCCTCCTACACCATTGCTGCCTGCTGGCTGCCATGTTCCCACCTTGATGATAATGGACTAAACCTCTGAACCTGTAAGCCAGCCCCAATTAAATGTTGTCCTTATAAGAGTTGCCTTGGTCATGATGTATGTGCACAGCAGTAAAGCCCTAACTAAGACAGGGACATAAAGAGTAGGGGACATAATGAGTGGGGTGGGGGCATAGAGAATGGGAGCATAACAAGTGGGGGAACATAACAAGTGGGGGGCATAAAGAGAGTGGGGGTCTGAGCTGAAAGTACTCAGGGTATGGACTTTGAAATGTATAAAGAGTACTTGTGAGCAGGGACTCGGGGAGGCTGGAGGCCGACCTGGGCTTTGCTCTGCAGCCACAGGTATATTTCAGTGGAGTCATATGTCCCTTCTGTCAGAAGAGAAATGACCTCTTGGGGCAGACTGGAACTTGTTTCACGAGTTCCTGAGGAGTGCTGGCCTTTATCTAACCACCAGAAATCTTCCTATGGTCCGGTCTGGGATCATTTCTAAACATCTCAGGTCTAGCCTGAGACCTTGAGACTAACAGGGACCAGGCAGAGACTAGTCAGCCAGAGAGGGTGGTGACTGTTGAGAGGATAAAGTACTTGAAGACAGTAACCCCCAAAGTACGATGGGACCCCAAGGGCACAGCTTCCTCCTCAAAAGCTGACACGCCACCCCACAGGTCAGGGAGAAGCTATTGGGCAGCTAGTTTCTAAGTCTTAAACTGCTCAGGGTAGCCCCAGCAGCAACCAGGACGGTGTGCAGCTTCCACGCTAGATACACAGAGTGGGGACCCCTTAACCAGGAGCTGTGAAAACTTCCCCGATTTGGACACTACAGTGCATGAGGTGGGGTTCCTCCACACTAGCATCCCCTCAGCAGCCACTCATAATGAACACCGAAGCTGCCCTAATACACGCTTGGACTCAGGGCGCACATTTGCTGAAGATCCCTAAAGTCCCCCCCCACCCCCCATGGTAGCTATAGTGTAGTGTTCTGAAGTAAGGGTTTTCAAGCTACAAGGGCTAAGAGAGCGGCAGAATGTGGTAGCAGGAAAGGTGACTCTCTGAGATGGCACCGATCAGGAACCGCAACAGCAAGCAGCTCTAGAAGGGAAAGTAACTGTAGAGGCTACAAAGAGCCGAGGGGAGGAGGCAGCTGAGGAAGACACCCGAGGAGCTACCTGGATATCTCCAAGAGTGTGGGGTGATAAAGGGAGTGAGAATTTGTCTTCAGATATGCCAAAGAACAGCAGTGTTTCAACAATGCTTTGCACTCTGATTAGAAGCAACTGCTAAACCTTAAAGCACAGAGAGAAGGGGAAAGAGGAAACACAAGCTGAGGCGGCCCAGCGACTGGAAATAAATGGCCCAGCGCCTGAAACACACCTCTAGTCCTGCAGCCTCGCATTCCCGCCAAACTGAATAAACCACCAGGCAAAACAAACAGAACAAGTCTGACCCAGGAGGACCAAGGACTTCAAAAAGACCCCCACACTGAGCTGGTCCCTAGGCACCAAACCAAGACCAGATCCGAAGTCATCCTACAATACCAGGCAATAAAAACAGAGGCTGGGCAGCTCTGTCAGCCTGTGGGGAAGACTGCTGGATCATAGGTTCCTGTCAGAAAAAATATCCATCATGGAAAATTATTCTGAAGTTTTATACCACCACAATATCTAGAATAATTCCCACAGAGGAATACTTAATCGACAGGATCTTCCCTCTGGGCTAAAATTCGCATTCTGATAGATGGCTCGTCTGGCCTCTGTCACAAACACCAAAAGCAAAGTACCTAGACATCTGTTTTATAAATTTCAAAATACTTGAAAAACTCTGTCAACAGTCTGGTGCTGTCCCTTTCTCGGGCTGCGACTGACATTCTAAGATAATAAAATGACCTATAGGCCTAGCAGAAATGAAGACAATCTAAACAGGTCCGTGAATCTCTCAATATATTGGTCTAAAGAAACAATGGACCCTAAAGAAATGAGAATTTCCCCGGGAATCTCATCTGGAGAAGGAACGGCCACCAGCTAGAGGGGAACGTGTCTCCCTAGATGACCTCACAGGTTCTTCCAGAACTGTCAGACTGAGGCTGGAGGAGGATGTGACTGTGGTAGGTGGGACCACACCACATTAGAAGCATACATCCCTCTGTTTAAACTTTAGTCTCCCTTCAGGACTGACGACTGACTTCGGGGTTCCCTTGATCTCCTTGTCCCCTTTCCAAATGTGGACAGTGAGCACCTTCTGCTTTCCACTAATTTGACTCTTTAATTTCTACTGAGGATGGTGACAGGACATGCCTGGGGTAACAGGCTGTGTGTGACCCACACTTTGACAACAATCTTACAATGGTAAGGACTTCAGTTACAGCATTTTTTCATAAACATACAAATGTTGCGAAAGTGCCTTGCAGGATTAATGCTTTCCCCGTCTTTTATCAGACCTAGGAGCCCTGTTCTAAGCTACTGGAGATTTTATTTAAGGAAGCTGTACATTTACACTGAGGGAGCTTGAGGCTAGACCCGTCGGCAGGAGACTGTGGCCCCTGGGGTCTGGGAATTGATCCCAGTCTAGTGATGCTCCCACATGGGAACCCACAGTCAGCTTTATGTTTCCAATAACGCTGAAATAAACTTCAGAATACTTTCCTGGAATTCTTAGATTTATATGTAAAATGGATTTATTTACATTGGATGACTCTAAGAAATCAGTTCTGGCTTTAACTTGTAACCATCTTGTGAAATATGTGTTTTCTTTTTAAAAGTTTTATTTTAATTACATTTATGTATTTTATGTCCAGTCCCAGGGGATCTGACGTCTTCTTTTAGCATCAGTGGGCACTGAACCCACACAGTACACACGTACATGCAGACCACATGTACCACATGTACCTCTTACACAATAAAATAAATATAAATCTTTTGTTTGTTTGTTTGTTTGTTTTTCTTTCTTTTTTTTTTAAAGATTTATTTATTTATTATATGTAAGTACACTGTAGTTGTTTTCCAACACTCCAGAAGAGGGCATCAGATCTTGTTATGGATGGTTGTGAGCCACCATATGGTTGCTGGGATTTGAACTCTGGACCTTCGGAAGAACAGTCGGGTGCTCTTACCCACTGAGCCATCTCACCAGCCCTGTTTGTTTGTTTTTCGAGACAGGGTTTCTCTGTGTAGCCCTGGCTGTCCTGGAACTCACTCTGTAGACCAGGATGGCCTCGAACTCAGAAATCCGCCTGCCTCTGCCTCCCAAGTGCTGGGATTAAGGGCACGTACCACCACGACTGGCTATAAATATAAATCTTAAAACATGCTAAATATATAGTAGTCAAGACAGCGATTGCATTGCCCCCAAACCAATGAAACCAACCAACCCTAGAGTCTAGGGACAAGCTCACGACGTCAACGGATCTTAGACAAGGAAAGAGAGCTCGGGTGCAGAGTGTTTGTCTGGCTTAAGGTGAGGGGTTGTGGAGTGTGCATGCCTGGGCTAGACCCTGGGTTCAATCCCTGGGTCCAATCCCTGGGGATGCATGGTGAGGTTCCTACTTTGGAAGACAGTCTCACAGCTTCTTCTAAAACTAAAGCTGTATTCAACACCTGATTCTGCAGGGCATCCTTGGGCATTTACCCAAGCCATCTGATGATGCCCATCCACAATGCACACAAGACCCAGACGGCTATAGCAGTATTGCTGAAACTTAGAAGGAACCAAGAAGTTCTTTGGCAAGTAAAGAGAAAAACTAATCCCTGAAGGATATAGATAACGAGATAGTATTTGGTACTAAGACACAAACTACCATGCCAGGAAAGTAAGGAACCTTAAATGTGTAAGACTAAGTTAGGGAAGGAAGCCAGTCTGAAGAGACTCCATACAGTCAGTAATGAGGCGATTCCAACTACATTATATTCCAGAAAAGATAAAACATACACACAGGGGAAAGAGATGGCTCAGGGCTCACACATACTGACTGCTCTTATACAGGATTTGGGTTCAGTTCCCAATACCCACACAGCAGCTCATAGCCATCTGTAATTCCAGTGCCCGGGGGACCTGACACAGTCTTCTGGCCTCCACTGGCACCAAGCACACAGATGGTGCATACACACATATACAGGCAAAACACCCATACACATAAAATAATTATAATTAAAAAAATACAGGCTGGGCTGGAGAGATGGCTCAGTGGTTAAGAGTGCTGACTGCTCTTCCAGAGGTCCTGAGTTCAATTCCCAACAACCACATGGTGGCTCACAACCATCTGTAATGAGATCTGATGCCCTCTTCTGAAGAGAGCAATCGTGTTCTCACATACATGAAATAAATAAATCTTTAAAAAAAATACAGGCTGGGGAAGGAGTAGGGTCATTATTTCTTATCATGTGAGAGAAAAGGAGAGAGAGGGACCTGGCGGACATGCACCATGACACTTGTGCGTGGAGGTCTGAGACAGCTATGGGAGTCACTTCTCTGCTTTCACGGGGGTTCCGAGGATCAAACTCAGGCCTGCAAGGCAAGTGGTGTACCCACTGAGCCACCTTGCCAGCCTGGCACTGAGGCCCTGCTGCTGGGATTGCAACAAGCACCACTGTGCCCAGGGTAAGCACAAGTGGGTTAGGAAGAACCTAGGCTCTTCCGACAGCCACGTATGCAGCCATTGAGGGTTGCATTAGAAACATCAGTGGGTGCAGAGGAGATCTGAGTGGTCCCGAAGGGTCTCTCCAAAGGGTGTAATAAGTGATGGAAAACCAGATAAACCTTAGCTCCCAAACCAGCATCACAAGGGGCAGACGGTAGTCACTACACAACACTGCACAACGAATGACAACTGAAGAATTTGGGGGGTGGGGTGGGCTGGGGGCCAGGGGAACTAAACCTAAAGCTACCTGAAGAAAAGAGCTAGAAAAACAAAGGAAACAAACCACAAACACAGTAAAACTAAGGGCTAGAGGCTGAAAACATCAACGCGATTAACACACTTTTTTGTTTTGTCTTGTCTGATTTGTTTTTGAGACAGGGGCATGGCACATCACATTGCTCTGTGCAGTTCAATGTTTTCTGTGCCCAGCAGGCTGCTGCTGAAGTTGCCGTAATCCTCCTGTCTCAGCATCCTGAGTTCTGAGATTACAGTGTGAGCTACCACAACTGGAAGCTACACTTAAGTCAGTTGTCCATGCCATCTAAAGCAACAAGCAGAGTCAATGTGTCCCCAAGCTACGCCCCAATGAGGGTGTTAAAAGCAGAAACAGAAAACCCAGCCTAAAACTGACATAGAACCATCACAGATCTGCAGATGGCCAAAATAATCAGACAAAACACAAAGTTTGCGGTCTCACTATTATTATTATTATTATTATTATTATTATTATTATTATTATTATTATTATATTTTTATTTTTAAGTTTTCAAGACAGGGTTTCCCTGTACAGCCCTGGTTTTCCTGGAATTTGCTCTGTAGACAGGGCTTGAACTCAGAGAGCCACCTGCCTCTCTGCCTCCCAAGCAATGGAATTAAATGTGTGCATCACAACACCTGGCCCACACTTTTTGATTTCAAAATTTATTCTAGCTTAATGGTAAGCAAAACAGTATACGCCAGTGAGGGAGAGCAGCTAGCCCAGAAATAAACCCTCATCTATTCAGTCAGATGTTCTCTGACGAGGGTGACTATGTTGCCAATCAGCTGGCTGAGGTCCTTTCGCTCTGCCCACATAGAAATCATGGCAGGAGCTGGGTGTGGTGGCGCACACCTTTAATCCCAGCACT
>NC_034599.1:94285228-94296507 GCF_900095145.1 Mus pahari
CTGGTCTACAGAGTGAGTTCCAGGACAGCCAGGGCTACACAGAGAAACCCTGTCTCGAAAAAAAAAAAAAAAAAAAAAAAAAAAAAAAAAGAAAGAAAGAAAGAAAGAAAGAAAGAAAGAAATCACAGCAGGCCAGAAGAAACCGGCTCAAGGGCTGTTGCTTTGCAGTGTCTGTGTCCCTCGGCATGTGACAGAAGGAAGGAAGAAGCAGTAACAGGTGGTACCCTACAGCTCTGATGCAGGCCTCAGGTAACCGGGCTCTTAGCTCCACAGGCTCTCAGCTCCTACGTAGGCTAAAGAAGTTGGTACTCCTTAGCATCTGGCAGTGGGCATGGCAGCCTCTGAGCAGACCCAGGAGGAACTGAAGAGGAACTGGGGATTCCTCAGCCCCTGACAATGGTCGGTGTCAACGTTCAGTGGCCTCAGGTGTGAGACTCTTGACCTTATAGGCTCTGGAATTCTCCCAGTCAGCAGAGACCACCCACTGGCTCTATAGCAGTTCACACTTCTGCAACCTCCATCCTCTGTCCTCCTTACTTCAACTATGTGTGGGGGCGGGGCGGGGGGCGGGGCACATGTGTGCAGGTACCCACAGAGGCTTGGAGTCCCTGGACCTGCAGTCACAGTAGTCGTGAGCTGCCTGACACAAGTGCCGGGAACCAAACCAGAATCCTCTGGAAGAGCCACATTAACCACTGAGTTTTCCCACTCACCCCACACCAATAAAAGAAGACTAGGAGAAGTTGTTTACTGGGCCTCCTGCTGCGGGAGACAGCCTTTCTCTGTCATGGCATTTACTGCTGAGGTTTTGAACATTTAAAAAAAAAAACAACCAACCAACCAAACAACCAACCTTTCTTTCTGTTTTAACTATCGCATGAAGGATAGTTACCCACATAAAAGCTCAAGAAGGTTCCACCTAGAAATAATTTATCACAGCAGGGCAGTGGTGGCTCACACCTTTAGTCCCAGTACTCAAGAGGCAGAGGCAGGCTGATCTGTGAGTTCCAGGCCAGCTTGGTCTACATGGTGAGTAACAGGACAGCTGGGGCTACATAGTGAGACCCTGTCTGAAAAAAAATAACTTCAAAAAGTAAAATAAAATAAATGCTGGGTGGTGATGGTGCAGATCCTTAATCCAAACAGCCTGGACTACACAGAAAATCCCTGCCTTGAAAAAAAAATTAAAATTAAGATCCATCCTACTAAAGGCAGGTGCTATGTAGACCTCCCCAACAGAAGCTCAAGATCAGGTTTCCCATCACCATTACAAAAAGGACAGGAAAATAGCACATGGGTAAAGGCAGAAACACGGGACACCAGGAGCCACTTCCCAGTACAACAGGCCACACCGGACCCTCCCAAGGGAGCCCTGTCAGCAAAACCATCAGTCTGGGCAAGGGTCGAGTCCTTCTGGTTATGGGAAACCATTTGCAATTCAGATCTCAAGTAAAATCTCACGGCACACAAGCACTACAGATCCCGAGCCAAAACCTTCCCTCCACTCGCACCGTATCTCGGCTCCACCGAACACCAATGAGAACTCAGATAAGGACCTAGATCTGGGTCAGGCATTCTGTTTACTGCAGATGAGAGCGACAGGACACCAGACGCAGGCACAGCTCTTACCTTCACCATGAATGTGAAGTCTGTTAGGGCCGGAGAGTAGACGGCCCCACCAGCACACGGGCCCATGATCAGAGAAATCTGTGGGATGACTCCGGACGCTGTGACATTCCTCTGCCAACACAGAGAAACAAAGGTTCTGGTTATAGAACGACCCACAGCTCTCTGCAGGAAGATAAAAGCTTTTGCTTCCTCAGAAATCTCTATGCAGGAGGCAAAAGATCTAATCAGGAGAGGGCTTCCAAAATTAGGTGTGCAACTTGTTCCCGTAACAGAGGAGAGGTTTATGGGTCACTTTCTGAAACAGTGTTCCCTTGTCTTGACATCAGTTCTGCAACATGGCCACCATGACGTGAGCTATAGGTCCCAGACACTGTCAGGTCCAGTATCCAGTATCTACAGAGCCACCAGGGAGAAGCAACCTGTACCCAGCCTGCTTGTAGCTCTGACCTCTATGCACACCTTCCACAGAAGCCCCCAGCGGGTGGGAAATGAAGTCACCAAGGCCATCAAGTGGTCCTCAGCATCTGCTCCTCCTCAGACGAGGCTTGGTAGCTGTGAGGGGAAAGACTACACGGGGGTGGGTGTGGGGGTGTGGGGGGGGCAAAGCTGTTAGGAAGAGCTAGGAAAACAGAATCAAGGACGATCTCCTATCTCTCTCCAAAAGAAATAAAAAGGAAAAAAAAAAAAAAAAAGGCTAAACACCAAAGAAGATGAAGACACCGGAGAGTCTAGCATTTTTAATTAAGGTTTTCCACCAGTCTAATACCAGTTCCAGATGTCTCTTGAGGTGAAAGGAAATGACACCAGACAGCAACCCAAACCCTCAAGAAGCAATTAAGATCACGAACAGTGGATAACCTGTGATTAAAGACCAAACGCTGGAGGCTGGGAAGATGGCTCAGTGGATAACTGCAAACACGAGAAACCCAAAGTCAGACGGAGTCACTTGCAGGTCCATGGACCCAGCACTTCTCTAGCAAGGTGGGAGGCAGAGGCAGGAGAATTCCCACAAGCTCATGGGCTAGCTATCTTGGAATACACAGAAGGAATAAGATACCCTTTCTCAAAACAAGGTGGCAGGCAAGGACCGACAGCTGGGGCTGTCTTCTGACCTCCACAGGTCACCATACATATGCACAGCTGTACACATACATACACATACATAAAAACATATTGCATAAAACTCTCTTTTCTTAATTTGGGACTGGAGCGATGGCTTGGCACTAGAAGCATTTATTGACTTCTGTTCACAGCACCTATATGGGGAGACAAACAACAGCCTGTGAGGCCAGCTCCTGGGGATCTGCCACAGGCATCTGCACACTACTGACAGACTCACTCAGATACACACACACTGAAAAGTAATTGTTTAGAAATAAAAACAAAGTAATAATTATAACACTGCATTTGGGCTCATAACTTGAAACACACATGTGCATACACACATAAACACATACAATAAACACATACACATGCACACACACATACATAAAAATAAGTAAATGTACCCAGGCGATAGTGGTACACATCTTTAATTACAGCATTCAGGAGGCAGAGGCAGGTGGATCTGAGTTCCAGGCCAGCCTGGTCTACAGAGTGAGTTCCAAGACAGCCAGGGCTATACAGAGAAACCCTGTCTCAATAAACAAGAAATGAGTAAGTACATACATACATACATACATACATACATACATACATACATACAATGACCTTTGAAAAGAGATTGTGTTGAGATACTTAACTGCAACCTGGAAGCAATCACTGAACATTCAAAAAAAAAAGTTACAATGGGGTTGAGATTAATATAAGCAAACTACAATAATATACATGTAGAAAAATAACTTAGAAGATAAAGGCAAGAGACTAAAGAGTTCTAGGCTAGCCTAGGCTATATAAAACCCTGTTGGGCTTGGGGTGGGAGAAGGAGGAGAAGAAAGAGAAAGAGAAGTAACTATTATTTTGTATGCTTACTTATTTTTAATTTTTTAAAGTACAGTTTAAAAAATTAGACGAGCATGGTAGAACATGCTTATACTCCAAGAAGAAGAAGAAAAGAAAGAAGAAAGAAGAAGAAGGAGGAGGAGGAGGAGGAGGAGGAAGAGAAGGAGGAAGAGGAAGAGGAGGAGGGGGAAGGAAGGAAATAAGGAAGGAAGGAAGGAAGGAAGGAAGGAAGGAAGAAAGAAAGAAAGAAAGAAAGAAAGAAAGAAAGAAAGAAAGAAAAAAGAAAGATAGAGAAATTTTAAAAGTACACTAAAAGTATTTAACATAAAAGCTATGGGCTTGGGGTAGAGTTCTCTTGTTGGTATAAAATCGGTTTGTTTGTTTGTTTGTTTTGGTTTTTTCAAGACAGGGTTTCTCTGTGTAGCCCTGGCCGTCCTGGAACTCACTCTGTAGACCAGGCTGGCCTCGAACTCAGAAATCCGCTGTTTGCTTTTTTAGATGGAATCTCACACTATGTTGCCCAGGCTAGTCTCAAACTCATGGGCTCAAGTGATTTCCTGACTAGCTGAAAATGATGGAAACCCACACACACACCCTCACATCCCCACCCCAGCACTCAGGCTAACAGGATATAGCCATGAGACATCACAGAAGACAGATGGGACAGCTTTAGGAAACCAGGAAATAACTTCAGCCACAGGACTGTCGGAAGCACCTTTCCAGAACCCTGGAGTCTAGTCGATCCCTTTCAGGATGGAGATGGAAGAAGCTGGTGAATGTCACATGACCCGCTGCTATCTTTCCCCAGCCGTGACAAGCACACCTACAGTGGCTAGCTGGCACCGAAGAGGGGCAACAAAGGCTGCATCCTCGTTAGGGTCATGCTTTCTATTCTGAGGTGCTGAGGATCCATACTGGGCAACCACTATGCCTCATCTCCAGCCCGGATGTGTAGTTTCACCATTAACTGTGGCTTCTGAAGGGTCAGCTTCGTTCAGTTCTGATTATCACCTCTGTACAGTCATCTATGCTGTATCCAAGGCCTTATTGAATCTAGTTGAAGACATTTTAAAAAGACCCCTGCAATACAGGTTGAACTGTGTTCTTCCTCTGATTCCTACATTGCTCTTCTACCCCACAATGTGATGGTATCTCCAGATGGAGCCTTGGGACTGTTTCCTTATTACGAGGGAAAAGGACGCTGTTCCTAACCCTTGCTCTAAGCTTCTGAGAACATGTTTTTTGGTTGGTTGGTTGGTTTGCTTGCTTTTTTTGAGACAGGGTTTTTTCTATGCAAAAGTTCTGGCAATCCTGGAACTCAGTTTGTAGACCTTGAATGTAGAGATCCGACTGCCTCGGCCTCCTGAGGGCTGGGATTAAAGGCATGCACCCTCACACTCTGCTTGTCTAAGAACACCATTCTCAAATCGTTGGTTGAATACTGTGATGGTTAGTACTATCAAACACAACCCAGAATCTTGTAGGAGGGGAACTCTGGGCCTGTATGAGAGGGAGTGGCTGGCTGGGTGGAGCTGGGAACCCACCGTAAACACAAGCACCATAGCATAGGCCAGCATCCAGGGCTGCAGCATCCCTGGCTGCACTGAATGACACACTTCAGAAGGGAGCCACAGAGCAGCAGCGCTCTCATTTCTCTGTTTCCTGACTGCGGGTAGCACGTGACCAGCCAGCCCATCCTCCTCACGACGGACCACACCCCCAAACTTCGAACCAAGGTGCTTCTGTCACAACCCCGAGAAAACCTGAGAAAAATAACACCACAACCACAGAAACAACTAAAATTCAAGGGTTCAGATTCAACACAAATCTTATAAAAATAGCTTAGAAAAAGTCACAGGCAGATGGATCCCACACTCAATAAGCAAAGAGGACTGAAGGTGCTCAGTTTGTAAGTGACCAGGAAACCAGGCATGGCGGTGCTGTACCCACCACCCAGCTCGTGGGAGGCAGAAAGTTCAAAGCCATCCTCAGCTACATAGTGAAATGGAGGCAAGCCTGGGCTACATGAGACCCTGAATCAAAGGAGAAAAACAAGAGCACCTTACCAGATAGAAAACTACAAATTTCCACTATTCATCAACGAATTATGGGTCATAAGACACGCAAATGGGTACAGCCATTCACGGGAAAAACACAATCTGAGGAATAACAAACCGGAGGAAGCCCTGTTAGCTTACAGGAGACTCCACTAGGTTCCTCCTAGGGACCTAGCAACAGCTTATGTTATCACCTGCCACCACCATGTGTGCCAGGTGTGTGTGTGTGTGTGTGTGTGTGTGTGTGTGTATGTGTGTGTGTCTGTCTGTGTCTGTGTGTCCCACTCCCATATTCTCTCTCCCCCCTCTTCTCTCCTCTGCACCACCCTCTTCTCTGCCTGCCCTCATGGCTCTGCCCACCTGTATGCCTGTCTACATGGCCACTTTTCTGCCTCCACCCCTCCTCCAGGTCCTCACTCCTCTTCCTTCCCCAGTCGGCCCCCTTACACCAGATGTGTTGCAGAGCGTGATTTCTCAGGGGCACACCTTGGCATGGGCCCACCAGGCACCCCCTCCCCACATTATATTTCATAACACACACACAATGAAACTATTAGTCACAGATGCTACAGCAGCTGTCCTTAAATATGTTTGATGGATGAAATAAAAAAATAATAAACATGGAAAAAAGAACTTCAGGAAATCAGGAAAAACACTGAGCAAAATAGGAATAACACGAACAGAAATCATAGAAAACAAACAAGCAGAAACTGTGGATGGTAAATGACATGAAATCATTATTCATCAAATGACTGGTAGAAGGTTCGCTGGCAGATTTAATCACAGGAAACAATGGACCAGAGAACCTGAAGATAAAACCCCGGAAGTTACCAAGTTAAGGAAAGAGAAACATGAACAAAGCTGAGGGACCTGTGCGAAGCCATCAGGACCAACGTACATACCACAGGAACCCAGGAGACACAGAAAGGGCCCAGTCAAATGCCGGAAGAAACTTCCCAGATTTGATGAAAGCCTTATACAAATGTTCACATTTAAGAAGCTCAACAAACTCTAAAGAAGGATGAGCTCAATGACATCACACTGTGACCTGTTATAGTCAAACTATGAACCTCCAGCCCAGGAAGGAACCGGAAAGCAGCAGGGCAGAACGGCTCCCCTCTCACAAAGGGATCCCAGGACGATAAACCGTCAAGCCCAGGGGGCACCAGGACATAGTTCAAGTGCTTGATGAAAAACCTGTCAGCCAAGAATTCAACATCCAACAAAGCCAAACTTCAAGGAAGGAAGAGTAAGACATTTCCAGATAACAAAGGCTGAGAGGGGTCGCTGGAAGCTGAGACATCATACAAGAAACACACAAGCAGTTCTTTGGTCTGAAATAAAACGACACTAGACTGCTCCAGGAAGCCGTACACTAGTAAATCCAATTGTCTAGGTAAAGCTTGTGACGAAGCACATTCCTGCGACTGTTTGTACATATGGCTTTTAAATCTGTCAGCAGAGACATCACAAGTAAAGAGTGACCCTCTGAGATGCAGACACACAAAAGCACCATGTCCACACACTGTTAACGCCAACTTCCTCTCAACCAGTTAAGATCTTGGTTGTAATTCCCCAGATGACCACTAAGAAAAAGACATTTTAAAATACAGTGAAGGAGGCTGAAGAGATGCCTCAGTGGTTAAAAGCACTGGTTGCTCCTCCAGAGGACCCAAGTTCAATTCCCAGCACCCATGTGACAGTTTGCAACCTCTGTAACTCTAGACCCAAGATATCCAAGATCCTCTTCTGGTCTCTACAGGCATCAGGCACGCACTCGGTATACAGACACACATGCGGACAAAACACCATCGTGTGTAAAACAAAAAGGTTATGATTTTTGAAAAATAAAAATATGGCAAAAATTGAAGTGAACTAAAATGGCTCAATGCAACTAAATACAAAAGGGGGAGGAGCTATGGCTGGGCATGGAGATTGGGTGTGGTGGGCGGAGCTGTGGCTGGGCCTGGTGGGTGGGCGTGGTGGGCGGAGCTACGGCTAGGTATGGTGGGTGGGCATGGCTGGTGGAGCTATGGTTGGGCATGGTGGGTGGGCATTGTGGGCGGGGCTATGGATGGGTATGGTGGGTAGGTGTGGTAAGCGGAGCTACGGCTGGGTATGGTGGGTGGGCATGGTGGGCGGGGCTATGCCTGGGTGTGGTAGGTGGGCGTCGCTATGGCTGGGCATGGTGGGTGGGCGTGGTGGGCGGGGCTACGGCTGGGTATGGTGGGTGGGCTGGTGGGCGGGGCTAAGCCTGGGTGTGGTGGGTGGGCGTGGTGAGCAGAGCTATAGCGGGTATGGCAGGCTGCTTTGGTTGGCCATGGCAGCACATGCCTGTAAGCTCAGCAAATACAGGAGGCTCTACAGCCAGACAGTGTGAACTACACAGAAAGAGTTTTTCATTAAAAAAGGAGGAAACTGGGGATAGGGGAGTCCAGAAAGCTGTCTCAGGAGGTGAACGTGCTTGTGGCCAAGGCTGATGCTCAGCTTCCATCCCAGCCTTCCTTTAGTGGAAAGAGAGAATTAATTCTCACAAGTTGTTGTCTGACCTTCATGCATGTATTACGGCACATGTATGGTCACACACACACTATAAAAAGTAAAAATAAAAAGCCATAAAAGGGGGCTCCGTGGTTAGGGCGCCTGCTGCTCTTCCAGGGAACCTAAGTGCAATTCCAGCACCCAGCTTATGCAGTTCACAACGCCTACTAACTCCAGCTCAGGGAGGACTGGTGCCCTCTTCTGGCCTCCAGCAGGCACCTGTACATGTGTGGCATGCACTCATGCACACAGGCACGTGCACGCGCACACAGGCACATGCAAACATACATAAAATTTAAAACTTTTTAACAGTTATAACAGAAGAATCCAGGCATCAAAAATCCATCTAAGAGACTAACAGACTGGACTTTTGAGAGATAATGTGCGGTCTGTAGTTTTACTTTTGACAAAAGGACACAAAAAAAGTTGAGAAGAAGAGATTTAAAAAAAAAAAAAAAAAGTTCCATGAGAGGAAAATACAGAGCCATGGTGGCTGTGCTATCAGACAAAGTAACTTTAAAAAGTTATAAAATAGAAAGCTATCATGCCGGGCTGGTGAGATGGCTCAACGGGTAAGAGCACCCGACTGTTCTTCCAAAGGTGTGGAGTTCAAATCCCAGCAACCACATGGTGGCTCACAACCATCCTTAACAAGATCTGACTCCCTCTTCTGGAGTGTCTGAAGACAGCTACAGTGTACTTACATATAATAAATAAATCTTAAAAAAAAAAAAAAAAGAAAGAAAGCTATCATGTGTGGGCCAGGCACAGTGGTACATGTCTTTAATCCCAGCACTTGAGAGGTAGGGGCAGGCTAAGCTAACCTGGTCTGCGTAGTAAGTTCCAGAATAGCCAGGGCTACACAGAGAGAACCTCAAAAAACAAACAAAGCTATCATGTATTAGGGTCCAATACACAGAGAAACTATAACAATTATAAAAATGTACACCAAAGGGTCAGAAAGGCAGCTCGTCAGGTAGAGGCCTTGCCTCTGAGCATGAAGACCTGGGACTCACATGGAAGGAGAGACCTGACCCCTGAAAGTTGTCCTAGCCCACAACATGCCCCGTGGCATGTACCCAAGCAAGGGCAACACAACACAAAAATAGATATAATTTTTAAAAATCTATATAATTAAAAAAAATCAAGAAAAAATGTAAAATGTCTACCTCTAACAGAGTCCTCACATGGATAAAACAGCAAGAGCCTTAAAACATGAGAACCAAACCCTGACAGACTTGAAGAGGGGATAATCGGGTGTGCGATGATAATCAGAGACACCTCTTCTAATAATGGACAGCAGATTGATAAGGAAATAGTGAACTGACCACGATAAAACAATACATAGCAAACTTCACAAGAATCCATCGAACAGATGACATATTCTCAACCTGGGCATGGTGGCTCACGTCTGAAGGCCCAGCACTTGAGAGACTGAGGTGGGAAGCTAAGTTCACAGCCTGTCTTAGCTGAATCTGTGACGGGTGGAAGCACATGGATAGCAGGTTCAAGGCCCCAGGTAAGGATTCTACCACTACAGAAATGTACACTGTTTAACACACTAAACTGCATGTCACAATGGGTGGAGTTTTCAGTTTTTCAGTTAAACTTCAATAAATGCTTGGGTATTTTTTTTTTTTTTAATGTCAAGGTCAGGGTAGGTACAGTGACACAAGTCTTTAATCCTAGAATGTGGAAGGCAGAGACAGGGAGCTCTCTGTGAGTTCACGACTAGCCTAGACCATGCAAGCGCCGAGTCAACACGGAGCTATAGAGTGAGACCGGGTCCAAAAGAAATTTTTAAAAATTTAAACTAAGGTCATGAAAAACAAAGACTACAGAACTGCCCCCAAATTAAAGAAAGAAAATAAAGAGGTATGACAATTGGGTTCATTCCAGGTCAGAAACAAAAGTTAAGGAAAGAGGGAGAGGAAAAGGGGAGAGGAGGGGTGGGGAGGAGAGAGGTAGGTGAGGAGGGGAGGGGAGGGATAGAAGAAAGAGGAGAGGGGAAGAGAAAGAGAGGAGGAGGAAGAGGAGGGGAGGAAAGGAGAGAAGACAAGAGGATAAAGGGGGACGGGGAAGGAAAACAGAAGGAAAGGAAGCTATTAAGGGCTTTATTAAGGCCACTAGATACAGACTATGAATATTAATAACAGATTGATGTTACATCTCCTTTTATGTTTATATTCTGCTTAATGTTCCCGGGAAATACACAGTGAAGGACTTAAGAGCTAAAGGAAGCAAAATATCATCAGTTTGCCCTCAAATGTTTCTAAAGTAACATGCAAATATGTATTTCTAGAGAGAATGACACATTGAGTGGGGGCAGCACATCTGGTTAAAGGGCACAGGGCAGAGCTGGAGAGATGGCTCAGTGGTTAAGAGCACTGACTCCTCTTCCAGAGGTCCTGAATTCAATTCCCAGCAACCACATGGTGGCTCACAACCATCTGTAATGGGATCTGAGGCCCTCTTCTGGTGTGTCTGAAGACGGCTACGGTGTGCTCATACGCATAAAACAAACAAATCTTTAAAAGGCACAGGTCAGATTTTGGAACTTGTTTCTCATGAGGTCTGAAATTACATCACAATTAAAAGCTACCAGAAAGTAACAACACGACAGCAATGAATGGCACAGTCCTGTGACAAGAAGCAGCTGTTGCAAACAATTCAGTCAACTCCACAGATCTCAAAGTTGCTAAGGCCCAGTTCCTGGAAACAGCAGCAACCGGAGCCCCACAGCTTAAACATCTACCAGATGATATCCCAAAACCCAGACAGACTCTAAAATGTAGCCACTTCTCTGGGGCCTCTTTTTTCCCCATGTAACACAGACATGATTTCCAAACCATGAGCCTGGAAGACCTTCCAGGGTTCCCTGTACTGGACAAACAACCACAGAACTAATGTTCCCTGTGGTGGGCTCAGAACTAGGCGAGAAGGATTAAAAAGCATGTTTAGAACGTACAAAAGCTGGGTAGCATTTCAAGTAATGTGCATACACTTACAACTTACACACACACACACACACACACACACACACACAATGGATCATGAAGGGTGGTGACCAGGGACAATACACTTACAACTTACTGAGGGTCACACACACAC
>NC_034599.1:94296667-94302058 GCF_900095145.1 Mus pahari
CACACACACACACACACACACACACTGGATCATGAAGGGCGGTGACCAGGGACAAGATATTTGTCGTTTTGAAGGGGTGGGATGGATAGCCCTGGGCTGACTAGGAACTGCCTGTCTTCCCTCTCTCTCCTATCACCCCCATCCCCGTCTCCCTCATCAGACATTTCATATGTCAGATAGTGCAGATATCTGAAAGGATGTCCTCCAAGAGTTTCTGATGATGAGATATGGAAAGATTTCTTTCTTCCTCGTATTCCTGTTTAAACTTTGTATAATAAATTGTCCCTAATGTTTAAAAAGAGAGTGCTTAAAAAAAAAAAAACAAACTTAATTCTAGCAAATCAGCTTACTTTTAGCATTCCCTACCATCTCTCTTGCTTAAGAAGATAAATTAGATAGATAGATAATAAATAGATAAGAAAAAGAAAAACATTTCCAAGTTCTCTCTCCTCAGGAATGACCTTGAACTAATTATTTATCCAAGAGCCGGCCCTCTCTCAAGAACAAAGAGCAGTCTTTGCAGCCCGTTTGGCCCAACCTTCATCGCACCCACGGTGGCAGTGACAGAGGAAGCACTGCAGAGGGAGGATGGAGCAGAGGACAATATGAACACACACATAGCGGCAACTCTGTTAATGGGTTTCTCACCAGGAAGATGTCTGCGTAGCCAGCCAAAGACTCCACCCCCTCCTGGATTCTGGCGCCCCCGGAGTCATTGAGCCCGATCACTGGAGCCCCCACTGTTATGGCCTGGTCCATGATCTAAAACGGTATAGAAAAGTCTTATGAGACATCTGCTCTGGTTACCAAAAACAGCAATGACAAAGCCCCTTGCTGGGCCAAGGAGATGGCTTGTGTATTAGTGGGTGAAAATGTCACCAGACTTAAAGGGGACACGGCCTGTGCCCTCACAGGCCAAGTCCAGCTGCCCATCCTCAATAGCCCATTAACGGAGCCACATGAATAATGAAAAGCAGAAAAGGGAGATTTATTCAGTGTGACCACACAAGGAAGACAGACAAAGGGATCCAGGATCCACCCACCCTAAGTCCATCTACAGGGGTGTTGGCAACACACAAGGCGTGTGTCACTGGGCAGTCCAACAGGTATGGTTCCTGCCCCCGGCCCAGCTCCTAGTCTTTCCTACAAGGTCATTTGATGAGTTGTGAATCCTTCTCCAGTGTTGTGGGATATCCACAAGAGAAGACTACTCAGACATGGGTTTAAGTCTTTATTAGCTGGCTGTCAACTATATTGTGTGTTCAGGATCCCTGTGTAGCCCTGAGCCTTTCTCAATGTGAGTTTTGAGAACAAAAACCGTGTTCTAGGTTGACATACTTCACTTAATAAGAACGTTTAGCCAGAAGCTAAACTACAAAAGCCAAAAAGCAAGACTACTATACTGCACTTAGAGACTTTTCCAGTATGGTCTTTGATAGATCAGGTCTGGTTTTTTGTTTTTTTTTTTTTTTTTTTTTGGTTTTTCAAGACAGGGTTTCTCTGTAAAGTCTTGGCTGTCCTGAAACTCACTCTGTAGACCAGGCTGGCCTTGAACTCAGAAATCCACCTGCCTCTGCCTCCGGAGTGATGGGATTAAAGGCATGCGCCACCACGCCTGGCTCTGTTTTCATTTTTTGGCAGGTGGTGCTGTCTATATGCTGAGTTTTACGACCTGAATGGCATTTCCATCATGGAATCAGTTGTGCTAAGGTCTGAGGGTCTGAGGCCTTTTATACCAAGAGACAAGTTCCTCCTCTGGATGCCACCAGGGTTTCAGCCATTTCTCTCCCAGTAGGACATTCTTAGGAAGTTTACACTTCTTGCAGCTCATTCTTTCAACAGTCCAGTAGCCAAAGAGGGGTGCATGGGTGTCTCTTTTTATTAGTAATTCTTTAACCTTCCTAATGTTGTGACCCTTTAATACACTAGCCCATATATTAACCAGAGATCAGGCCCACTGCGACAGATTTTCCTCCTGGGTCACCAGTTCTGACAGCTTCATGTGCAGCGTCCCTTAGATAGTTAGTGAAGCACATTTACTTCATTATGTCATGTGACCATGACAACCGAAGCAGTAAAAAAGGAAAACCAGGAAGGTTTAAATGTATTTGGCTAGCCTGGCCATGAAGATGCATGCCTTTAATCCCAGCACTTGGGAGTCAGAGGCAGGCAGATCTCTGTTTGAGACCAGCCTGGTCTATGGAGAGAGTTCCAGGACAGCCAGGGCTACACAGAGAAACCCTATAAATAAAATAAAATAAAATAAAAATAAAAAAAGGAATTGGGGGCAGGGGCTGGAGAGATGGCTCAGAGGTAAAGAGCACTGACTGCTCTTCCAAAGGTCCTGAGTTCAAATCTCAGCAACCACATGGTGGCTTGCAGCCATCCGTAATGAGATCTGACACCCTCTTCTGGGGTGACTGAAGGCAGCTACAGTGTACTTACATATAATAAATAAATAAATCTTTTTAAAAAAAAGGGGGGGGGGAAATTGGGTTAAGGTCTCTAGAGTAACATATGTCTAAAATCCAGGTAGCTCAGTTACAGAGGAAAACTTACCCAGCTATTAATAATTTAATATTACTTCCAAAATTCTCTAAACACCAACATCACACCTCCGACCATCTCAGTCTAGTGGGCTGTATCTGGGGAGCTTTTCGTGTTTGGTTGGCTGCTTGAGGTTCTGTTTGTGTTCAAGTTTCTTCATCAGCAGAATTCGGGTTTGACTCTAAGGTCTGGTCTGGTTAGGCACGTATCCTATCACAGAGCTCTAAGCTCTGTCCTCCAGAGTGTTTTTAAACCTTCATGCAGGGGCTGAAGAGATGGCTCAGTGGTTAAGAGCACTTGCTCTTGCAAAAAGACCCCAATTCAGTTCCTAGAATCCACAGGGCAGTTCACAACCACCTGTAACTCCAGTTCTAGGGGATGCAACACCTTCTTCTGGCCTCTGCAGGCACCGGGCACACACAGCACATAGACATGCATATAGACAAAAATAAAGAAATCCTTTTTTATAAAAACAAAAACAAAACAAAACACTGTTATATCATGCCATCTTTGTACTGCTCTTTACATTTTAATGCCTGGACTCTGTGCCTAGATCTTTTCTTGGGATTCCCAGAATCTCAATGTTGCTGTGAATGCCCACAAGATCTGCGAACTTGAGTTAGAAAACGTTTACATTCTCCCCTGTATGAACTCTATGCGATGTCGACCGCTTCCTTTACTTATGAACACACACCTGTGCCTTTGCCATTATTGCTTCTGCTTCACAAAACTGCTGAGCACTAGGGTTTTTTCACTTGGGCCTTCTTTGAATTATACCAGTTAGAAGATTCACTGCTAAGTGCTTATTTAATGCACTAATAAGTACATATATTAATGAGCCAGACCTAGCGGTACATGCCTTGAATCCCAGCACTCGGGAGGCAGAGGCAAGTGGACAGAAGTGGGTTTGACCTAATGTTGCTTGTGTATAATGTTAACTTTGGTTCCTCCAAAACTGCTTACACGAGTGTCTACACATAACACGCTGAAGAACCCTGCTCCCAGTTGGCTCTGATTGGTAAATAAAGATGCCAGCAGGCAATGGCTGGGCAGGACAGACAGAGGTGGGACTTTTGGGAATATATGGCTGGAAGAAAGAGAGGAAGAAGAGAGTCACCATGAGAGGGGTGCGGGACAGACCAGCCATGTAAAAATTTGGCTCTAGTGGTCACTTCTCTGACTGGGTCTGGGGCAGCAGAGATGAAATACAGATTTTAAAGGATGTTAACTCCAGAATACCAGAGGGCAATGTTTGCTAGCCACAGGATTAGAAGTGTCCAGCCTTTGAGCTAGTCAATACATATCAAAATTAACTGGTGTGTGTGTGTGTGTGTGTGTGTGTGTCTGTCTGTCTGTCTGTCTGTCTGTCTGTCATTCTCAAATCCAGAGAGCTCCTGGGTGGGTCCAGCTTGTGTGCTACCCACCAGGAGCTAAAGCGGTTAACTAATTTGCAGCTACAGTGGACTCTGGGTTTGAGGCCAGCTTGGTTTACAAAGCAAGTTCCAGAACAGCCAGGACTACACAAACCCTTTCATAAAATAACAACAACAACAACAACATGTATTTCAGATTTGCTTTTGAATGCTTTCACTCCTCACAGGCAGAGGCCAGGGTGGGTGATGTGGTGTGTTTTCCTCTATCACCCTCAATCTTATTTTTTAAGACAAGAGTTGCTCAGTGAACCCAAAGCTTGATGTTCTAGCTACACTGGCTAGCCAGCAAACTTCCAGGATCTGCCTAGTCCCCAAAAGCTGGGGTTACAAGGACATGTGGTCATGCTTGGCTTTTATGTAAGAGCTGGGGATTTGAACTCTGGTCCTTCTGTTTTCACACCAAGTACTCACACCCACTGTACCATCACTCCAGCCCTCAAGCCTTGTAATCTTAGAGGTGATTATGTGCATGGAGGAATGTGAGGGTTGCCAGGAGGACAGGTTCACACATATAATCCCAGCCCTGGGGCAGAGGAAGGCAGGGAGCTAAGGGAAGATGGGAAGGGAGAGGAGAAGAGAACAGAATGGATAGCATGAATGTGGTTGTAGACCTTACCAGGGTCACACAGACACTATGAAAATACTTTAAGAAATGAGCTAAGAGTCCCCTCTGGTCAGTACCATCTTGTATGAATCTGTCCCAGCTCCATTCATTGCACCCCCAGAATACTCAGCGTGTGCCACATAAACTGGTGGAAGCACTGGATTTATTGTCAATAGTAAACACTTACTTTGCAGATCTTTTGAGCATGTGCTCCTGACAGACTGCCTCCAAAAACTGTAAAATCCTGAAAAGAGAAACAATTAAATCAGCAGGTAAACCGTAAAGACTAGGCAGAGCCGAGGACCCAATGGGAAGTGGGAAGAAATGGGAAACCCGTACTGTGAGGATGCTTCACATGCTAAAAAAAAAAAAATAGAAAAAAAAACCCCTCTAGTTCATAGATTATTCCCCAAGTTAGTTAATAAAATACCTTAACGGGAGTTCATGCAGGATCAGGGTCAAAAGACTTTGTCTTGGGTCTACAAAAATGACCCAGCTCTGGGGTAGTAGCTCAAGTGGGATAACCCTGTTAGATTCTACCAGTGCCAGAGAAAACGCCACTTCCAGGAAGTATGGATTCTGGAAAAGGCGGAAAATGAAAGGCAAACAGAGTCCCCCCCAACCCCTCCCAATTCCTGTTTCTGAAAACTTCACACTAGGGTGTCATATAAGCATGAAGATGATAGCAGCAGGGTAGTCCAGGGATAGCAGCAGGCTAGTCCAGGGGAACTGGAATCACAAGGATACCACGTGATTGGAAGGAAGGAAGGAAGGAAGGAAGGAAGGAAGGAAGGAAGGAAGGAAGGA
>NC_034599.1:94302118-94305271 GCF_900095145.1 Mus pahari
GAAGGAAGGAAGGAAGGAAGGAAGGAAGGACACCTACAGAAGGGACACCAGGAAAGAACCAGGATATGAGGGACGGACATTAAAACAGGAGTAAGCCTGTGTTAAGAAAACTCACAGAGCCCCTCCTTCACCTTAAGAGAAAGGCTATTCCTCTAAAAAAACTAAAAGCCTGAGTCAGAGACATCCAGACTCAGGGTCACTGGCATAGGCGAGGAGGAAAACCAGAGATTCGAAGCCTGCATACTGAACCCTTCCCCTCTCCATAGAGCATGCTGACTGCCCGCGACCAAGGGAAGGACGGACACCTTCCTGGATAAACAGACACATACCAGAAAACCTTCCTGTGTCTGTATCCTGGAGATCAAAATGAAGAAGCTGGCTCACTGCACCCCAAATCTGGTACCCAGCTTCAATGAATGCCCATTTTCAAACCCAGAAAGGCTCCTCTGTGGTCCAAAGCATTTGTCTGGAACCTCTCTTACCCTTTCTGTGCTGCCCCATTCTACCTATAAATCGTCATCTTCAGAACGAGAGCCCTGCCTTCATCATCTCCAACTCCTGGTCCTCTCTTCCACTTCCACCCTGAGCAGAGAAGGGGCTCAAAAATACCAAAAATATGCTAAGTTTGAATTTCCATACTGGCTGTAAGTAGTCATACAGAGCCAGAAAACACTATTTGTCATATCATTTTTATGCTACCTTCTTTATGAATGTTTGCCCAGCTCTTAAAAATCGAAAGTAAAAAATGTGAGCTTCAACATTTGGCTGACCCAAACAGAAAACTCTATTATACCCTGTTTCTATTGCTGCTTTAACAAAATAACACGAATTCATGACTCAATACAAAACGCTTTTCTTCTCTCACATTCGGTGGTTAATAAGTCTCCTCCTAGGGGCATGACTGGGCTAGAACCAAGGTCACAGTGTCTGTGTCCTCCCAGGCGGTTTCAAGGGCAGTCTGGTCTAAGTCTTTAGAGATGGCGTCCATTGCAGCTCTCACAGGACTCTTCTCTATTTTCAAAGTCAGACACAGCACGTGGAGTCCTCTCCTCCACTTTTTTTGTTTGTTTGTTTGTTTGTTTGTTTTGAGACAAGGTTTCTCTGTGTAGTCCTGGCTGGCCTGGAACTCACTCTGTAGACCAGGCTGGCCTCGAACTCAGAAATCTGCCTGCCTCTGCCTCCCAAGTGCCTGGCCCTCTCCTCCACTCTTAAAGACCCTTGTGATGATATATGGCCCTCTGAGTAACCCAGACTACACCATAAAAATGTCAACTAAAACCCCGATTTTTCTTTATGGTGTGTACTGACTGGTATTGTGTGAAAAGGTGACACAAGCTGGAGTTATCACAGAGAAGGGAGCCTCCAAGAAATCCTGCTAGCTGTAAGGCATTTTCTTTCAAATAGTGATGGAGGGGAGAGGGCCCAGCCCATTGTGGGTGGTGCCATCCCTGGGCTGGTGGTCCTGGGTTCTATAAGAAAGCAAGCTGAGCAAGCCAGGGGAAGCAAGCCAGTAAGCAATTCCTCCATGGCTTCTGCATCCACTTCTGCCTCCAAGCTCCTGTCCTGTGTGAGTTCCTGTCCTGGCTTCCTTTGGTGATGAACAACAATGTGGAAGTGTAAGCTGAATAAACCCTTCCCTCCCCAACTTGCTTCTTGGTCATGATGTTTTGGGCAGAAATAGAAACCCCGGACTAAGACACTGTGTCATGGGCTGGAGAGATGGCTCAGCGGTAAAGAACACTGACTGCTCTGTCAGAGGTACAGTGTACTCACATACATGAAATCAATCAATCAATCAATCTTGAAAGAAAGAAAGAAAGAAAGAAAGAAAGAAAGAAAGAAAGAAAGAGAAAGAAAAAAAGAAAGAAAGAAAGAAAGAAAGAAAGAAAGAAAGAAAGAAAGAAAGAAAAGACTCGGTGTCAGGTAGCACACTGCTTCTAGAGATTAAAATTTTGGACATGCAGGGCTGGAGAGATGGCTCAGCGGTTAAGAGCACTGACTGTTCTGCCAGAGGTCCTGAGTTCAATTCCCAGCAACTATATGGTGGCTCACAAGCATCTGTAGTGGGGTCTGATGCCCCCTTCTGGTGTGTCTGAAAATAGTGACACTGTACTCAAATACATAAAATTAATAAATAAATCTTAAAACAAAGAGACTACATCTGAACACACATACACACACACACACACACACACACCCAAAAGCAAATCTGTCATGTGCCCCAAACTATAAGCAAGATTTCATTTTCCTAAATTGTTTTCTTTTACATATTTTGTTCCTGGTTCTACCTTGTAGGTGAGCTTCATTTACTGAAGTTTGGACATACCTGACTGAAGACATAAACCAGTCGTCCATTGATTCGGCCCCGTCCAGTGACCACGCTATCTCCGGGAAACTATCAGAAAAATGGAAAAATAAAGGTTTAAAACAACAACAACAACAACAACAAAATACTTCCTTTTCGTGTTTCTTTGTGTAGTCTTAGCTGTCCTGGAACTAGCTCTGTGCACCAGGCTGGCCTTGCACTCACAGAGATCCGCCTTCCTCTGCCTCCCAAGTGCTAGGATTTAAGGCATCCGCCACTACTGCATGGCCCAAGTTCTTCTTATAGTCAAGTTGGTGTCATGCCTTAGTGAAAAACAAAACACCAAGTTTTCTAAGGTTTGGCTGGAAGAAGGTTTGGTTTAGTCCTCAGTACACCAAAAATAAATAAATAAATAATTTGAAATAAAGGCAAAATAACTATAAGAGGGCCATGCCCGGCCACTTACTCTTGAGATGAACACATAAGGAAATATACAGAGCCTGGCATGGTGACACATGCCTGGGATCCCAGCAAAAATTGAGAGGGACTCAGTACAAGTCTTATGTCAGACTTGGCTACACAGTAACATCCAGAGAGAGAAAGGGAGAGAGAGACAGAGAGAGAGAGAGAGAGAGAGAGAGACAGAGAGAGACAGAGAGAGACAGAGAGAGAGAGAGAGAGACACAGAGAGAGACAGAGAGAGAGAGAGAGACAGACAGAGAGAGAGAGACAGAGAGAAAGGGAGAGAGAGACAGAGAGAGAGACAGAGAGAGAGAGAGAGACAGAGAGAGAGAGAGAGAGAGAGAGACAGAGAGACAGAGAGAGACAGAGAGACAGAGAGAGACAGA
>NC_034599.1:94305301-94315509 GCF_900095145.1 Mus pahari
AGAGAGAGAGAGAGAGAGAGAAACTCTTTGTCATGGAAACCCCAGCATCAGGGTGCCCATAATAACTCAGATAGAGCCTGCCGAGTTTACAACTTTGGTCATAGACAGCAGATATGCAGAAAACTGGATCAAAGATAATCCAAAGAGTTCCACATACCTATAGAAAGCAATCTGGTTTTACTGACCTCAAAGACTCAGAGGTGCCAGACGTATGTGGTGCATGTCTGTGATTCCCCTCAGGAGGCTAAGGCCAAGAGGTACACGAGTTCAAGGCTACCCTGGGCTATATAAAGATCTAAGGCAGCCTGTGTGGCATAGACAAACTGAAGAAAAAAAAAAAAAACACAACAATAAAACCACCTAAACATAGGCTCAAACTTAAGAGGTATCAAGAGCAACAATTGGCCTGTTTATAGATGAGGGCCTGGTTCTTGGAACCCATCTGAATGACTGATGATGATCCTCCTTCCAAACTCGTCATTCTGTATGATGAGGAACGGAACCTGCAACCTGAGCCTTAGCAACCGAACCTGAGTGACACTGCAGAGAATAAACAGCTACCCACAGTCATCTACAGACAAAGATGACGCCGCCAGGAGAGAACCCGAAGGCGCAGGGGGTCTGAGATAAAAGCTATGTGGACTCTTTGCTCTGGTGGGAAGGCGGGCAAGCCACGGGAAGCGTTGGGACAGATAAAGATACCTTATTCTTATCAGCAGCCATTCCGAAGTCAGCACATCTGTGTTCCACAAACATGTCGCTCTCCACGAAGCTGCCAGGATCCAGCAGAAGACTGATCCGCTCCCTGGCTGTTAGCTTTCCCTACGACACAAGGATCTGTTGGTGATGCCACCCCAGACCAAACCAAGTTAAGCAAGCAAGCAAGACCTGCTGGCAGGAAAGCCAGAGGCACAGGATTTTTGCCTTTGCCCCAATGTAAAACGTTCCATTCTATCTGTTCTTGCCCAAGGTAGACAGACGCTAGAAATAGACTTTGTTTCAGCCAGGACAGCAGGGTAGATGGGGTGCTCCGGAGCCACCTGCCTGTGGAAGGAAACCCAAGGAGGAAACTGAGGCAGGCTTAGGGAGGGTCAGAGATTTACAGGCTCGTTTCAGAGAAGCACACTCCAGCCAGGTACAACCCCTCCCCTCCAGCTCTTCACCTCCACCCCAGGGCACTAATGGGTCCTCTGCCTTCACAAGGGCTTGCTCTTCTATCCTAAGTAGGAATCTCTGCTTAAAGACACTATAACTGTCAAAGCCAAGATCCCATAGCAGGGCTCTGTGGAGTAAAGGGGAAGATGCCGAGTGCTGGAGAGCTTCTTGGGTTGGGGGATATTTTCAAGACAAAGAAAAGAAAATGGTTGGAGACACAGTTCAATTGGTAGAGGGCTTACCTATTGTATACAAAAGCAATCCCCAGTACCACAAATACTGCTTATGGTAGTGAATGCCTATATTACCAGAGCTGGGAGTTGGGGCTGGGCTGGGGTGAGTTAGAAGAGGAGGGATCAGAAGTTCAGCATCATCCTTGACTGCAAAGAAAAGTCAAAGCCAACCTGGGCTGCATGAGATCCTAATTCAAATTTTCCTTTCAGATGAAGTTGAATCCTCAATCTACTAAAAGCCTCCATGTCTTAGGCTCCTAAAAACTTCAAATCTGTACATTCCTTGGCCTACTGTGTTAAGAAAACAACACACATACACATTAAACAAACAAGAAGAAAAATTTTAAAACTTTAAATTAGTTATTCTAAGAAAATAGTGAAAGCCAAAGAGGTTGTGGAAAACAAACTTACTTTTGGGGGAAACAATTTAACAACTACGGAGATAGATAGATAGATAGATAGATAGATAGATAGATAGATAATAGTTGGATACATTTTAAAATATTCATACTTTCTGGTCCTCTTTTAGGACATCTGACTCACTGACATAATGAAAAACTTGCTTAAAGGGAACACAAATTACCCTCCCAACTAAATAAGCTCTGACAGCAGAAATCCCGCTCTGAAGGCCTTAATCTAAGAGCATCAGGCTCTTGCCTGGGGTGGAATAGGCAACTGAGCAAGCCTGTCCCAAGAGAAAGGTTACCAGTGACAGGCTTTCCCAGGAAACTTAATAGCCCTTCAGAAGGACCCCAAGGGAGAGAGGGCTTATGGCTCACCCTTCAGTAGGACCCCAAGGGAGAAAGGGCTTATGGCTCCCTGAAAACCTTTCAACCACATTTACATCCCTAAGTGTCAAGAGGAATACTTATCCTTGAGGGATTTTTTCAAATGTAAACCAGGACATCTGAATCAACATTTGACCCAGCTTTTCACACACTTGGGTAGGACTTGTATGCCCTTCACAGGGAACGCTTCCCTTAGAACACCTTCCTGCTCTTCTGCCTGGACTCACACAGGAGTCAAGGGCACGCTGGGCAAGTCTGGCTTCAAGTCTAGGGTCACCTCTTCCAGCTTCTCTCTCTCTCTCTTTTTTTTCTGCTGCTAAATGACGTCTCCGGAAGAAGCTCAAATGTGATTCCCGCCTCGGCTGCTCCCAGCAGAGTAGCCTGAGAGTTTATAGAAAGTCCACCTGCTTCCTATGGAGCAGATCGATACAGGAAACTCTCAAGAGGCCGACCAGACTGTATGCCGTCGGGCACAGGCGTCACAAGTCCCCAGTACGCAGGGAGACACCACGCCAAGTTTTTTCTAATACTTCATGTCTCGGTTTTACTGCTTCCTTCCCCGTGAAGAGGGAAGGGGGGGGGGGAAAGAAGACCTGCCATAAACTCTTTCAGGCAGCGGGAGAACAAGCCCGTCTTTGTTAAATTCAGAGCCTGTGGACGATTAATGTAGCAATCTTATTCTAGCCAGACGCGGACGGCATTATTCTGTTTACTGTGCTTTCTAAAGTCCACCTTTCCTCCAAAGTTCATAGCTGCTAAGTGGAGCGCAGCTGGAGACCGGTCACATCCATCCATCCATCTATCCATCCATCCGATGATCAGTGCCCACCACCACCGCCTGGGGACCTCCCTAAGTGTGCAGATGCTCGTCCTGGTCTACTGACACCCGAGGGGGCTCTAGGTTCTCCAGGTGAAAGTTCTCGCCGCGCCCCTCCCAGGCACAGCGCCTATTGGCTGGGAGGCCCGTGCGCCGCGAGCCCGGCGCTCTGTGATAGGTCGGGAGCGGAGGGGCGGAACGCACTGGCGCCCGAGACTCACTCGCTTGTGCTGTGCGTCGATGCGGCGCTGGCCTCCTCCCTGCAACGCAGCATGGCGCTTGTTGTCGATGCGCTCTTTAACTGAAACAGGCTGGCTGCAAAGGCTGCGGATCGTGGTGCCGGGGCCGCAATTCAGAACGCTGAGCCTCGCTCCAGCCGCCACCGCCCGAATCGCCGCCGCCATTATATTTTTACTCTGCCAATGTGCCACACACTGCACCTCAGGACGCATGCGCAGAGAGCGTAGCCATAGCGGGTCTGCGCCTGCGCGTCGTCGCTGGCTCCAAAGCTCCTAGCAGTCGCAGGCTTGCATTCAGGCACAAGGCGGTCCTGTAGGGGTGTGCTAGGAAATACCTGCCTCTCAGATCTGTTCCCCTGTGGCTGCACAGAGCAAGGACTTCATTCCTCGCTCTGCGTTAGACATCTAAACCCCAGGCTTCGTCGACTCACTTCCCCACCAAAATGAATAGATAATAAGCTCTTTTACCAAATGCTGTGCCAGGTTTTGCTCTTACAACTTAGCCTTGAAATAATTTATATCCAGATTTCACAGATGAGATACCCAAGAACAGAAGTAGGTTTGTATGGAGTCAGGACTGAAATGTTTTGTGAGCTACGTATTGAGCTCCAGAGAGGGTCTCTTAAAGGGGTGAGGAGTTAGCTACTTGGCTCAGTGCTAAGTTAAAGCCTTTGTCAACCTGAGTATGAGGACCAAAATTGGAGTCCCCAAACTCAGTACAACCAGAGTAATGAGTGTCTGTACAGAGAGGTTGCCTAGGTGAGATAGCTGACAGAAATAAAAAGAATCCCAGGAAGCTCACAGACCAGCCACCCTGGTGTGTGCAGAAACAAATGAGACCCAATCCTCACACAAATAAAGGGACCATTGATACCCCATGTTGTCCCGTGACTTCCACGTGTGCACGCCCAAACTCTGATACACACACACACACACACACACACACACATTTTTGATGTTTTTTAAGTTTGTGACAAGACACAGAATGGTGAAGTAAACTTTTAGAGACCATTGTGCTAGGTATAAGGACCACTGCTCCACAGGGTTTTACAGTAGGGGAGAGAGGTTGACCCCAACCCTCAATACAACAGAGACAAGATGGGAACACAGGGTAAGGATCAATCTGACAAACGTAACCCATGCTTTGCTGAAGGCAAGCCAGAATGCTCAGACGTCATTTGGGGGACAGTGGAAGAAGAACCTTATCAAATATGGAGGGCGATCCCTTACCAAGGGTGGAAGATTCTGGCATAAATGACTTAGCAGGATTCTTGGCAAAGCTACCCTCTAGAAGAGAGGGCCTGGGAGCCAAGGTCAGTTCTATACAAGAGGCTCAGTAGAGCGAGACCAAAGTTTGGTCAGGAAGAGAATCTTGTCAACACAGCGGCTCTGGCATTAGCTGGGAGGAAGTGCCGACTGCTCGGCCTCAGAACTGCTGATCAGAGGGGGTGCAGGGGGGGGGTGCTGCTGACCTCTTAGCAAGGGCCCTCTAGTCAGTTCAGATGCTAACATCTAAGAAGTGCTGCTCCAGTGCTTTTGAAAACTCTACCATGAATGCTTTCCCATCTGTTTACCCAGCTAAGTGGCAGGTCTTTAAGGCAAAGTACAAGGTGCATATTTCTCATTCTTAGCCAAAAAAAAAAAAAGGCCTACCAGAGTTGATTATTAACCCTTCTTAAATCCACCTCACTGCAGGACTCCCATAGAGTTCAAATTCTGGCCTGAGACTTTAACGCTAATGTCATTTTATTTATTTATTTTCATTTACATTTTGAGGCATGGTCTCTCTTTAACTGGAACTCATGATGTAGACCAGGTTGGTCTGAAACTCATGGAGATCCACCTGCCTCAGCCTTTCAAGTACTGGGATTAAACATGACTGAAGCCGCCTAATTGCCACAAGTTGTGTTTCTTAGAATTGTTTCCCTCAACATAGACAGAAACTGTCCAAGGTCTGAAGACTCTTGGGGGGGGGGGCAAGGACCTCCTACATCTACTGGACACCAAATGAGAGAGCTCTTGGCCCTGCTTTAAGGACCATAATAATCTAAAGAGGTAGATAAGGGGCTGGCTTTGGGGGAATTCGAGCAGTGCTGTGTGTTTAGAATATACGTGAGAAGATAAGAAGCAACAGTGGAAGAAAAAGGAGTCTGGCCTTTAATCCCAGCCCTCAGGAACCAGGAGGAGGAGGATCTCTGTGTGTTTGAGGCCAACCCAGTCTACATAGGAAGTTCTTAGACCAGCCAGGGCTACATAGTGAGACCCTGCCTAAAAAACAAAAAACAAACAAACAAACAAAAAACCACAAACACACAAAAAAAAAACACAAACAAAACAAAGAACCTGATTGTTCATATTCACACACATGCACTTAATTCGGTTACACTCCAGTTTTGGGAGGAATGGTGGTAAATCAGACTATGAAGGGTTGGGCGCTCTACAATTGGGACTTAGGGGCCAGTAAGTCTCAGAATCTCAAGGGACTAACTAGGGGGCTATTAACGCGTCAAAGCAGATATACAAGCCAGCTCTCCATCCAGCGTCCCTCACCCTGCCCCTATACTAAACCTCTCCCAGGGGCTGGGCTTCCAATCCCCACCCCCTATCCTGATCCTTATGTAATCCAGTCATTCTGGCGACACAGGGCTCTGTTGGCCTCTTGGTCAGTTAGCAGCTCCTCTCTTGCTCTCCGATCTCCTCTCTCCTCTCAGGGTCCAGTTTAGTGTGCCTGCTGTGTTCAACCTTCACTCTTCCCTCAGCCTGCTCTCCCCCTTATCTCTACAATAAATGTCCTCTCCACACTTTAGGAGTAGACATGTCCCTCCTCCTTTATTTCATTTTTTTCTTTCACAGGTGAGGGCAGTGGGACCCCTTTGTTTCAGAGATACTGGGAGGTTTTAACTCCTGAAGCATGTGTCATCCTATTATGATTTTTTTTTTTTTTTGGTTTTTCCGAGACAGGGTCTCTCTGTGTAGCCCTGGCTGTCCTGGAACTCACTCTGTAGACCAGGCTGGTCTCGAACTCAGAAATCCGCCTGCCTCTGCCTCCCAAGTGCTGGGATTAAAGGCGAGCACCACCACTGCCCGGCCTATTATGATTCTTTAACTCTGCAGATATTGAAGACGGGGACTACAGCTGGCTGGCTCACCACCCTGCCCCAAATCTAAAGCAACCTAACAGATAGGAAGCTTTCAAAATGAATTGGTGAAGTTGAATTGATTTAACAACTCAGGCAACAACTACCTAAGTCTGCAGGTTTTCAATTCCTGTACATGCTTTCAAGTTCCGTTCCAGTCTGGTTTCCTCCAGGCAATCTACTTGGTTCCTCCTCCTGGCTGGCCTGGGTAAGCAGGGAAGCAAGGAATGTGTTCTTTATTTAACATCAAATAACACTCAGCTGAACGTCGAATACAGCAAGTCTAACTATATATACCTAATTCCAGCTAGTCTTTCGTCCCTGCCATTCTTCATTTGATATTATTAGTCTGGTTTGATGGGAGGGACGGGGAGATTGTGTATTTGTGAGATTTGGGGGTGGGGGTGGGAGGGAGAGGTGTTTTGTTTTTTCCATGGTGGCTGGTTTGTGGAGCTGGGAATCAAACAGAGGAAGTGATAAACTAATGACTTCATGTCTTCTTCATCAATGCATCACCTGTGAAATTGCCTTGATTTCTGATATAGTGAGAACATAACTGCAGCTTTGATGATATTTAACCACAAAGGGGCATACTGACTGAGAGAAAACACAGCTACCAAGACCCGGTTTTCCTCAGTTGTGTCTGACTCCCATCTACCCAGTATGCCCTGAGTCTGTATGAGTATGGTTTCCTCTTTAGAAAAGCCACCAGGATCCAATCATCGGGCTCCACCTCAAGAACGTACCTTCAAAAGGCTCTGTGCAATATGGTCAGATTCTGTTTCTACTCTCTTGACACGATCAACGTGTGGCTGGGATTAAAGGTGAGTTTGGGAGAAGACAGAGTGTGAAAGTCTCTGCTCCTCTTTGTCCTCTCTGTCCCATCCATTGGGGACATAGTCCTACAAATCCATATTATTGTGATACCCGTCTTGTTACAAATCCCATCTTTCAGTGGGTGGGTCCAGGATGAGGGTTGAGCTATCCCAGGATTTTCCTTTTGAACACCAGCATGCTCTGGGCTTCTCTGTCTTTCGTCCTTTTCAAGGGGTTGAGTGGTTTTTCCACCAAGAGGCAAGAGTCTCTCAACTCTGTCATTAGTGTTCTTTCTTTTGGGGGCGTGGGGGGAAGCATCAAGACAGGGTCTCTCTGTGTAGCCCTAGCTGTTCTGGAACTTGCTGTGTAGGATCCATCTGCCTCTGCCTCTGCCTCTGCCTCTGCCTCCCAAGTGCTGGGATTAAAAGTGCTCACCACCGCAACCTGGCTAGTTTTCTTGTTATATTCATCAGAGACAAAAGTCCGGAGGGTGTCCAACTGTAGATCTAGCTTCTGCTCTCATTTCCTGGAAAAAAAAATGGATAATTGACTTCAGAGCCTTGGTCCCCTTCATGATGGTGAGGGGGTGGGGGTGGGGAAGC
Organism: Mus pahari; assembly: GCF_900095145.1. Taxonomy (NCBI): domain Eukaryota; kingdom Metazoa; phylum Chordata; class Mammalia; order Rodentia; family Muridae; genus Mus; species Mus pahari. Next base: position 94,313,089 of record NC_034599.1, read on the forward strand.
CTGAGAAACCCTTGAGTTCTTACATCTCTCCCATGACAAGAGCCCAGTCATCTGTTGTTAGAAGAGTCGGGATAAGGTCATCTCTGCCAGTTACTTCTGCATGATCTTGGACAACAACCTCAGTTCCCACTTCTAAGTAGGAGTAGCTTTGTGTCATAAGAGTTACGTGGCTTAAATGGGAGAAAACGCGCAATGCTTAAAGACGCACGCAACCGTGAAGTGCTGGTTAAATTGTTGTCTGATAGATTACTAGTAGTTTCCTAAAGTAGACACTCTTCTTCTTTTCTCCCCGTGTAGTATGCTGCGATTAAAGTCATGTACCACCACACCTGACTGAAATAGAGTCTGACCTTTTACTAAAAATGCCTCAGAGTGGAAGGAGAGTCACACAGCACATTTGTTTACCCTCAAACACAAGGAGTGGCCAAGAGCCTTCAATAAAGCCTCCGTAAAGGCCCTTTAAGAGAAAGCTCCTTCTAGGCAAGAGAATAGTCGCTGGCCAGGGTGGAGCCCTGACGTTCCAGTTGAGCAAGTCAGTTTCCTGTCCGAGGGGCTACCCTTAGGAAGGTGGGCTCTGTTAAAAAAGCTCGGAGGGATAATTGGTCTTTCAATAGCATGTGGTACTTTTCCTTCCCAGAATATCCACCCCTAAGACAGTGGCTTACCAGGCCGAAGCCATGCAGCTTCGAAAGTCTGTCCACTTTTCTAAGTGATTCAGAAAGGTGTCACTTTCTCTTTCTTCTGTCTGTCCCTTCCTAAGTATGTCTTCCCTTACTCTTTGGGCTTCCCGAACAATTTGGACCTCTTTACCCTTTCTCTGAAGTTCTCTACCATATGACTGCTTGTCCACTGTGTTTCTAACCTCCCTACCAGCTCAAACAATATGTTTTTTCCCCCTTTCTCTCTCTCATTCCCCTCCTTTAGGAAGCAGCTGAGACTCGCAGCTGACCTGTATGGGTGGGGGTGGGGTCTTATAAACTCTAATAAAATTGTCCTGGAGCTTCCATTTGAGTCCATTCTTAAATTATTTTATTAATAAGACTAAGAACGACCAAAGAGAACCCCAATTTACCCTGTATCAGAACCTGTATATTTAGTTCTGTCTTGAATGATAAAGGATGACATATCCACATATTCTGGCCACTCCTACTTGGCCTGTGACTACTTTGAGTAAGGCTGAGCGTAATGGCAAGAACCAACAAAGGAAGATGCACAGTCTTTCTCCTCAGAGAGGCTGGTGCCAAAAGAATTAGGCAAGAAGCAACCAAGATAAAACACAGAGGCAGGGAGATAGGAGAGCCCTCAGGTTACAGTGCAAGCTTGAATTTCAGGTTAAGAGAGAAAAATGAAACCAGACAGTTGTGTTTGTTGCACACCTTTAATCCCTGTACTTGGGAGACAGAGGCAGGTGAATCTGAGTTCGAGCCCAGTCTAGTCTATAGAGTGAGTTCCAGGACAGCTAGGGCTACACAAAGAAACACCCCACCCCACCCCACAACACCCCCATCCCTGTCTTGAAAAATCAAAAAGGGGAGGAGGAGTGAATATTCCCCTCCCCTCCCTCAACCCCTTGCAGTGTTAAGGGAAGTTTAGCATGTAGTGAGGAAGTTTGGGAGCCAATGTATTCCTGCTTGGGTTTAGGCAGGAGCGGCAGTAGGAGGGTGTGGCTCCACATAAAGTCACAGTAAATTCCAGGGCAGCAGTTGGGCTCTTGTCAGTTTCGATCAGCACAGTCCAGGTGTTTGTCACCACAAAGAGCCTTGGGTGCTTAGGAGCAAGGGTGTGTTCGAGAGAGTTAATTAGGGAGAGCAGCTGTCCTCCGTAGAGAGAACATTTTTAAGATTTTTGTCATGCATTCATAATGTATCTCTCTCCTCTGTGTTGGGGTTGTGTTGTATGGTTTATTTAACTGAAGAGAAAGAGAAGTATTTTGAATTCCTGCTGACCTGTGTTTTCTTGGCTACTAAGATTAGGTCTCAAAAGCTCTGGCTTCAGTTCCTTTAAAACTAAAACCCAAGAGCCTGGCTTTCTCACCAGACATCGAACATTTTCTGAGCCATCTTGAAACAACCTTACTTTTCCTGGCTTTTTGGGATCCCAGGAAAATGAGAACTGTTCTTCCCTTTTATCAAAGTCAGTTTAGAATATTCTTCTTCTTTTTTTTTTTTAAGATTTATTTATTTCATTTATGTGAGTACACTGTAGCTGTCTTCAGACACACCAGAAGAGGGCATTGGATCCCATTACAGATGGTTGTGAGCCACCATGTAGTTGCTGGCAACTAAATTCAGGACTTCTGGAAGAGAAGCCAGTGCTCTTAAATGCTGAGCCATCTCTCCAGCCCCGCCCCACCCCTCTTCTGTTCTTGCCGATCTGCTACTCAAGTTTTTGTCCTGTGTTGGTAACACACTTTCAGCACCC
>NC_034599.1:94316429-94317743 GCF_900095145.1 Mus pahari
TGTGTGTGTGTGTGTGTGTGTGTGTGTGTGTGTGAGAGAGAGAGAGAGAGAGAGAGAGAGAGAGAGTGAGTGAGTGTGTATGTGTACACTTGTGTGCGCATGCATGTGCACGTGCACCAGAAGAGGTTGTTGGAGTCCCTGGATCAGAGTTACAGGTGGCTATGAGTTGTCTGTCTAACTCAGGTCCTCTGGAAGATTAGCAACTGCTGAGCCATCTCTCCAGTTCAGAGCTTAAGTACTTTACTTATATTGAGGGGGTCCCTCCTGCTGACTCAAGCTGAGGCCTGCTAGACCTGCAAGGTTGTATCACCACTGTTGCTAACCTGACTCTACCGGACTGGTGGTGTATCTATGAAATGTTTGCAAGTGGATCAAGCTGCAACCTCCTGCTAACCCTTGAACTGAACTGCCAATTTCCAAACAACACAGACTGGAGTTGCTCCAAAGAACCTTTCTAAACAGATCCACTCCCCACCCCCATATCCTTTCTTTTTCACTGCCTCTGGTGGGTAGTGCAATACAAGGGAAGTTAAAATGTTTAAGAACCATCATTAAAAATAAGGCTTGAAAAAAATTAAAGTTATAAGAGTCAGCATGAGGGAGAAGAAAGGACGCAGGAAAAGGTGGTAGAGGAAACTGCCAGGGGCCGGGTCCTGGAAACGGTAGAACTCTTAGTGATTCCAGACCCAGTATGTGGGTAGACCTGGAGCAGAGTGGAAGGCCCTGTATATGAGACTCGGAAATGCAGAGACCAAGGTGTTGGAAATCAGGGCTCGATCAGCCTGCCCTCAGGGACTCAGGACCAGAAGCCACGACACATTTTTCACTATTGCCATAATTTTGTATTTTCCCTATGAGACACTTAGACCCCTTAAAAAGTCCCTGACATCCACATCGTTCTCTTGTTTTCTGTGTGTGTTGTGTGCGTGTCTTCTCTTTCTGCCTACCTCCCTACTCCCTATCTGTCTCTTTGTCTCTTGTCCCCACTCCAAGTTTTCACTACCCCCTCCCTTAACAATCTCTCTCTCTCTCTCTCCCTCCCTCCCTCCCTCTCTTCCTCCCCCCCCCGTGTGTGTGTGTGTGTGTGTGTGTGTGTGTGTGCGTGTGTATCAGAGAACAACCTACAGGAATCAGTTCTCTCCTTTGACCAAGCCATCTCAGTCAGTCAATGGGGTCTTGAGGAAGGGAGTGAGGATTGAAAAGACAAAGACAGTTAGACAACTGTACTGGCTAATTTTGTGTCAACTTGACACAGCTGGAGTTATCACCGAGAAAGGAGCTTCAGTTGGGGAAATGCCTCCATGAGATCCAGCT
>NC_034599.1:94317754-94334422 GCF_900095145.1 Mus pahari
TCCCAGAAGTTAGGTTGCTTCAATCTGTCCCAAAGCTGTGTAACTTCTGCAGTCCACACTCTCGCCAGTGCTGACTGGAGCCTAGGCGAATCGGAGCAAAGATGGCTCTTCTGCCAGCTCAGGCCTTGAGACTCCTCCTGGGCGGACACCCCTCCTTGGGTGGGAAAGGTGTCAGATGACTGGAGCCAGAAAAGGGATCTTTCCCAGAAGCTGTGTCACTTCTGCAGGCCGCCCTCTCCCCGGCCATGCACTGGAGCAAAGATGGCTCTCTTACCAGCACTCCTCTGGTGGGAAAGGTGCAGGATGTCTAGAGCCAGAAATAGAGTCTGTCCCAGCAGCTGTGTCACTTCTGCAGGCCACCCTCTCCCCAGCAGTGCACTGGAGCAAAGATCCCCAGTCTGCTTTTATATCATTCTAGGTACATACAGAGAATAAGGTCAGTCCTAAGACATAAACAGAGTAGCTAGGGAACAAGTAAATAAACAAAGGTCTTAACAAGACTCATCAAATACAAAGAACTTATTCTTCAACTGCACTCATCTTGAGTCTACTTCCTGTCCTAGCCCAATGCCAAATTCCTGCCAAATTCCTAGACGCTGCACCAAAAGCTCTCCATGCTCCTTTGACCTGGTAAGTCACTGGGAACTCAAGTCATCTGGTTTAACAGCTAGCACCTTTACCCAGCTAGCCATGTCACCCTCCTTTGGTCTTCCAGCACTCTAAAGGCTGAGACAGGGTGATTGCCATCGTGAACTATCCTTTTCTTTTCCTTTGATTATTCCTACGTTGTCCTAAAAGGTTACAGGAGTTATGCTAATCTCACAACCACTCCTGTTTAGGACGGGTGATTTGAGCCTTTGGTACAAGTTATATTGTACTCAAGTGACTAAGGATAGCCTCTGAAGGCTCAAAAAATTGACTATTCGAATTTAACTTCCCACTGCTTATTTAGAGTAGGGATTTTCTTGTCTTTATTCCCAGGTCTCCAGTATCCAGCAGTCCCTGATACAGGGATGTTCTCACTGGGCACCCCACCCTGCTGATCCTATCTTCTGTGAGAATGTAGAATCAGTGGGACCTCCACTATGTCACCAGAGGCAGCTTCTGACATTTGAGATGTACTCATCCGGGAGCATCGGACATAATCAGGAGAACTACTTGTCATCGGGGTAAGGTTCATCCCACCCAACTCTAGAATGTCACCCTTAGGATGACAGGTCAAGTGTGACTCTGAGCCAATGATCAAAAGGAAGGTTGGACGGAAGCACTGCAGCCTGCGGTGCAGTCCAAGGAAAGTGAGCAGGAAGCCAAAGGAAGTGACCCCACCACCGCCCTTCTGGCGTGACACGTGGCGTGGTGTGCTTCGTTAGAGAGACAGACAAGGATGGGGCAGGGAGAAAAGGCTGCAGGGAGAAGGCAGTTGGCAGAGCAGGACCTCCCTTACAACCCTTTTGTACTTGGAAAGGATTAAGGAAACATTGATGCCTTCCTCACTCCCAGAGTCAGTCACAGTCTGGGGAGCTAGAAAGGACACCACTATAACTTCCAGTCCCTGAGGGTTTGCAGTACACTGCTTAGGTGACATTAAAATGCAATTCCAAATGACACCAGCAGTGTGACAGGCAAATCTCATACCTGAGTTCTTGTTTGTTACATGGCAAATGGAAATAACACCTGAGAGGTAAAGACAGAAATAATAATAACAATGGCCTCCAGAAAGGGGGGATTAAGTAAATGTACAAAGTACTGAGTTTAATCCTGAGCCTAAACAGAGCACGGTGGTAGATGCCTGTAATCCAGCACTTGTAAGGTAGAGGATGTGTGTGTGTGTGTGGGGGGGGGGGTCAGAAGTTCAAGGTTCTTTGTATACAACCTCAGCTATATGTATATCAAGTTTAAGAGCAGCCTAGGCTCCCTGGCTCCCTGACTCACACCCATGTGCACACTCAACACAGACACACACACACATACACACACACACAAAACATACACACACACACACACATACAGAGAGGGGGGGAAACATACATAAGATACCTGTGTTGCTAAAATTCCTTTGTCAGGGTTGGGGTGTGGGGGAGGGTGGGGTGCAAACAATGTCTACCCTGCCTCCTAAGGTCCCAATGACAAATCGAGGTACAACTCCAAAGTTTAGTCTGGGGAATCAGTAAGTTTACTGACTGACTTACAGAACACAGGTGAGTCGTTACTTACAGGAATGTGGGAACCTCACCCCCAACCACCCACCCCCGAAAATGAATGCACTGGGAGGTCTTTATCAGAGCCAGCAGCTTAGATGGAGCTCCCCCTTCTACCCCTTCCCCACCCAATTCCTCCAGTCCTTCCCAGCAAGAGGCCACATGAAATTAGGGCAGAATAGCATACAGCTGGTTAGCATGGGAGGCTAGATACTCAGGGGAGGGTCCCATGACCCTCCCCAACCCTCCTTCTCCAAAGGAGCCTCAACAGTTAACAGGCCCAGCAGAACTCCTGAAGATGGCTTTAGTTTAGTTATCTAGGAGGATAGTCCTGTAGATAGGTGGGTATTCACCACATGATTAATAAATGGTAGTCTTATTGTCTCAGGCTTTGAAAAGGTATTTGAAGTGTAGGTGAGAGCTCTAGGTACCTAAAGAAAGACATCAAACATCAGAGGAAAGGAACTCTTGACTCAGCTGTCAGGGAGCTGGAGAGCTGGCTCAGCAGTTAAGAGCACTCACTGGTTGCTTTTGCAGAGGGCCCCGGTTCAATTCCCAGCACCCACAACAGTCTGTAACTCCAGTTCAGGGGATCTGATACCCTCTGCTGAACTCCGTAGGCACAGCATGCATATAGTCCACAGACACTCATGCAGGCAAAAGACATATGCATAAAATAAAGATTAAGGTTTTAAAAAAAAAGTTTAGGGGCTGGTGAGATGGCTCAGTGGGTAAGAGCACCCGACTGCTCTTCCAAAGGTCCGGAGTTCAAATGCCAGCAACCACATGGTGGCTCATAACCATCCGTAACAAGATCTGACTCCCTCTTCTGGAGTGTCTGAAGACAGCTACAGTGTACTTACATATAATAAATAAATAAATCTTTAAAAAAAAGTTTAAAAATATAATAATATTTTGTTTATATGTATTATAATTTTATATAATAAGTATATATTTATATTAAAATTTAATTTTAAAATAATGAAAGAAGGCCACAGAAACAAGACATTCTAGAAGCAGGAAAACATGTCTCAAGAAGAGTATGGTCACCACAGTGACTATAGACAAACTTTGTAGCTGCCACCTCTGGATTCTGTGAAAGGTTTTTGAATTGTCATGTATCTGTGCATAACCTCCCGTTTGTGGTCTTGATAGATACTTTAGATGGACATGAAGAAGATCTTGCCTGTTTAGCACAAAGAGTCCCACAAATAAGAGATTCTGGAGAGAAAAAAAAAAGTTGGAATAAAGAGAAGCCAAAGGGGGGCGGGGCGTGGGGACGATGAGCTCTGTGTTGCTTAGAATCACGGCTGCAGCTAAAACAAACCCCACAGTCCAGTGTCCTGACACGACAGGAGCTAATTTATCTGGTGCACGGCAGCTTACCTTGCAAGGTGAGCTCTAGGGATCACAGCTTCTTTCATCTTCGGTGCCACCACCCCTGCCTTCTGTACAGAACTGGAGATGGGAAAGCAGACAGGAGAATTGATGTCACTGCTGTAAAAGACTGCAGTTCCCCAGCCAGCATGAGCTGATAGGTAAAGGTGATTTTTCTGCTGACAATTCCGATGAGGTACATTTGATCCCCAGGTCACACATAGTGAACCAAAGAACCCACTCCCATATACCACAACCAGTGCCCATATACTCAACCTACCCCATAAATAAATATATTTGAAACAAAAGTAGTTTTCCGAGTAACGACTCCAGTGCCAGGGCTGGGAAACAGGTCAGTCAGTAAATGCGTGCTATATGATTATGACCGTTTGTATCCCAGTCTCCATAACGCAAGGGAAAAGATCAGCATAGCAGTGTCCGCTTATAATCCTCCCACACTGGAGAGGTGATGCGGGCAGGGTCCCGGAAGCTCACTGGCTAGCTTGCCTAGCCTAATTGTCAAGCTCCAGGTCCAGTGAGGGATTCCTTTTCAAAACAAAAAGCAAACAAGGTAGATGCTCCTGAAGAATGGTACCTAAGGTTGACCTCTGGTCTCTGCGTGCACACATGTAAACCCACACACACATACACACACACACACACACACACACACACACGCACACACACACACACAGAGAGAGAGAGAGAGAGAGAGAGAGAGAGAGAGAGAGAGAGAGAGAGAGAGATTCCAGTTCTATGTGGCTGACCAGCTTCTTTCCAACAACTGTGGCAATCTAGGTCGCACCATCACCTTGACTAAGGTGTGTGACCAATCCTGGGAAGTGGGGCGGGACACTAAGGACCTTGAGAGGGAGGGAGTTGTGTGTTTGAGGAATGAAAACGCGGCACAGTAGCAAGCTCAGGTGGTTGGAGGCCATCAATCCTGGACAGAGGAGACAGAACAGCTGAGCGAGGCTCTGAAGTTTCTTTCCCGAGATGGGTAAACTGAGTTTCTACGGGACACTGGCTGAAGTTGGGAGGTCGGCAACAGTGACAAAATAGTCACTCTTTCTAGGAGACACTGAGACTGATTGGGAATGTATATCACTGAAAAGATAAATTTGGCTATCCAGGCAACGTTTAGAAAGTGTGGAGTGAGGGGCAGGAGTCCAAGTGAAGGGGACTTTCCACGGGGTTAGCCAGGGTCTGTCCAGGAGCCGAAGCCAAAGCACGACTAATGGAGGAGGAGATATCTTAGAGAAATGCCTGTGAGAGTAAATAAGGAAGGAGTCAGACGAGAACCTTCTGACTGTGAATACAAAGTAAACATGACGGAAAGGACGGAAGGCAGAGGGGAAGTTACTTAGACTGCAGAGCAAGCTGAACGCGACCATGAGGGAGCCAGGCAGCAACGTCACGGGGCCGCATGTCTCCTCTCCCGGGAAAGGACCTACTTCAGGTTCCAGGCCACACTAAGTCACTGCTGAAAGAAGCCTTAGAGAACATGGCTGCAGAATGAATCCAGTCACAGAGGGCAACAGCTGGGGCCCTGGGTTAATTATTTATTTTACGGTGGAAATCAGAAACGCGCCGCGCGTGCTTTGTTCTTTGTAACAAGGTATTGTGAAGGCTAGCCTCCAGCTTGATATGTAGGGAGCGTGACCTACAGCTCCCAATCCTTAAGTGCTGGAGCTAACTTCATAGAGGTGTCAATGTGTACAGCCAAAACCAAACAATGAAAAACAACAAAAAGTCTCTCTCTCTCTCTCTCTCTCTCTCTCTCTCTCTCTCTCTCTCTCTCTCTCTCTGTGTGTGTGTGTGTGTGTGTGTGTGCTAGTTGCGCAAACATACTGTTATGCCTACCCATGTGTATCCATAGAGGATAAAGAAGGATTCTATCAAGTTCTGCCATATTTGCTTGAGACAGAGTCTCTCATTAAACTCAGAGTTAGGCTGAAAGCCAGCAGACACCAGCAATCCTCCTGTCCCACCCCTACACCCTAGCATTGGGACAACAGGTGTGTGTTGCTGTGCCTGGACTTTTGTGTTGGTGCAAGGGATTTGAACTTAAAGCCTTACATGTGTACTGGAAATGCTGTTACCCAATGGAACCGTCTTCCCAGACTCCCACCCCTGTCAAGATTTTTTTAACTTAGGGGAAAAAAATTCACGTGTTTGTTTTTCCTGCGTGTGTGCATGTGTCCCATGTGCCTGTTTGGTACCTGTGGAGACTAGAATAGGGTGTTGGATACCATGGAACTAGAATCAAGGATGGCTGTGAGTTGTGGGGACTGAACTCAGATCCTCTGAATGAGCAGCAAGTGATCATAACCACCCGGACACCTCTCCAGAACCTTTCTTGTATCATTTTATTTTGTCCTTTGTGACAGAGTCCTACACAGTCCAGGTTGGCCTGAAACTTGCCATGCAGTAAAGGCTGATCTCGGTCCCATGATCCTCCTGCCTGTACCTCCCAGGGATTGGGACTCCAGGCATCTACTACCATACCTAATTTCATGTGTGCACATTTTTTAAAAAAATTATTTAATGTAAATGAGTATACTGGAGCTGTCTTCAGACACACCAGAAGAGAGCCTCAGATCTCATCCCAGATGGTTGTGAGCCTCCATGTGGTTGCTGGGATTTGAACTCAGGACCTCTGGAAGAGCAGCCACTGCCCTTAACGGCTGAGCCATCTCTCCAGCCCTCGTGTGTACACTTTGATGGCCACTATAGTCTGTTCACCCTGACACCACACGAATCTGCAGCCTCCCTCAAGTTTAGGGATCAGCTCCTCTGTTTTCAGTGGGCCTTCCAAAGGGAACTCAAGAGGGGATCCGTGGAAGGAATTACAGTCCCTGTCGCTGCAGGTGGTTTTAGGGAACACACCATCCCTTCTCTCGGTGCCCATTTCCAGTCCTTGCACCTTAGCGGAGTTCTTTTCATTTTATTTATTTTTTACGTGTATGCTATACGATGTGTGTTGGGGTGAGGCAGGCACCTGTCATAGCATGTGTGAGGTCAGAGGTCAGCTTTCAGGATTCTGTTCTCTCCATCACCGGCTCCAGGAACTGAACTGAGGGTCAGGCTCTCACAGCAAGGCTCTCATTTTAGCTCCTGAGCCATCCCTCCAGCCTAACTTTGGCAAAAATCTTAATAGCCTGCTGCTGCTGAGACCCAGACTTTCCTTCCAGAAGATGTGAACCAGAAAGTTGTTCTTACCTTTCTCAAGCCAGAGTTAACTTCCCACACCCATCCCCACCAAACCAGCAAGAAAGCATCAGGAAGCATCCACATGGATTACAAGCTCCATGTGGATCCCTCCCCCTTAACCTCCTGTCAAACCAAAGCTGCGCCTCCTAAGGATTCCAGGACCTCCTCGAATTTAAATCAATAAACCTGAAGGGGACCATTCTCATGCAAGCCACAATGGATGCTGTGTCTCAAAAGTTCATTTTAAAGGTGTCCTGGGGAAATTATCACAATGGAAGAGAATGCCAGGCTATGACAGGCAGACCCTACCCTCTTAGCGTTGTGAAGCCACAAGTGTTAAGCCTGAATTTTCCCTAACCTCTCAGAAGCATTGACTATAGGTGGTCATGCTTCCCACTTTTGATATTGTGAATACCTGGTTTTGCTCCTGTGCCTTCAGCCACTCATACTTAGTCATCATTTTTTCTTCCTCTTCCTCCTTTCTTCGTTTTTTTTTATTTTTTTATTTTATTTTTTTTTTTGATATGAGACTATCTGAGCTAGCTATTTTTTTGTCAACTCAACCCAAACTAGAGTCACCTGTGAAGAGGAAGGGAGGGGCCATCAACCGAGAAGACTCCTCCACTGGATGGGCCTGTGGGCAAGTCCGTGAGGCACTTTTCTTGCTCGATGGTTGAATGTGAAAGAGCTCAGGCCACGGTTGGCAGTGCCACCCTGGGCTGTATAAGAAAACCAAGCTGAGAGGGGCTTGAGAGATGGCTCAGTGGTTAAGAGCACCGACTTCTCTTCCTGAGTTCAAATCTTAGCAACCACATGGTGGCTCACAACCATCTGTAATGAGATCTGACGCCCTCTTCTGGAGCGTCAGAAGACAGCTGCAGTGTACTTACATATAACAAATAAATAAATAAATAAATAAATAAATAAATAAATAAATAAATAAATAAATATTTAAAAGAAAGAAAGCAAAAGAAACCAAGCTGAACAAGCCAGCACTGTTCCTCCACAGCCTTGGCCTCTGTTCCTGCCTCCGGGTTCCTTTGATGATGGACTGTAACTTGAAAGCCAAATCAACCCTTTCCTCCCCATCTTGGTCTTGGTCCGAGTGTTAGTTTGTTCTATTGCTGTAAAGAGACACCATGACCAAGGCAATTCTTTTAACAGAAAGCATTTGATTGGAGACTTGCTTACACTTTTAAAGGACTGGTCCATGATCATGGCAGGAAGCAAGGCCATGGAATCGTGGCTGACAGCTTTCCACTCTGATCTTTAGGTATCAAGCAGAGAGCGATGCTGGGCCCAGTGTGAGCTTCTGAAACCTCCAAGTCCGTTCCTCAGGACACGCTCCCTAACCCTTCCTAAACAGTTCATCCACTCTGGACTAAGTATGCAAATATATGAGCCTAGGAATCCCTGCAAACATCTCTGCAGTGGCAAGAAATTCTCCATGGTAGGAAACATCCGCAAGACGCCAAAAGGAAATCTGGTTCAGCAAGATTCAGTTAGCCGGGTTGGTTCAAACTTCTAGAATCTGACCCCGAGTGGTTAATTTTTGACATATTTAAGCAGAGTACCTTGGAACCAAGTTTCTTCCTGACAATTGTCACAACAAAGCTTAAGGCGTTGAGAACACCAAAACTCCTTTGCAAAGTACTTATCTCTCCCAAAGTTCCCGTGACCTTTTCCAGAAGAATGGGGTCTTTTGACTGAGAAACAGTCCTCAGGGAATCTGGGGGATTTGGGTGAAGTCTAGCTCTACAGAACAGCAAAGATCACCAGGTTATTAACTGCATCCATTCTTAGCCTTCTGGGTGGAAAACAGGTGTAAAATCCCTTCTGCTGATGAGAAAAGCCTGCGTGTGTAACATTCCTGGTTTCTCTAGAACTATCTGTGAAACACAAGGACCCCGTACCCTTCCACAGAGAAGCAAACTAGAACATGGTTTCACTGTGTTGTCCAGGTGACCTTCAAATTCCTGGACTCCAACTACCTCCTGCCAGAGCCTCTGGAGACCCCAAGACAACACGGCTGCACGGCGCTGTCCCTGGAAACCGTGGGTCTTGTATATTTCTCACTCATTGAGAGTAGACAACCTGCCTAGAGTTCAATAGGAGTCTGAGAGGGAAATGAGTGAATCAGTCCAATTAGGCCTTCCCATTGGTCCATCTCGGCACTATTCTGACTCCTCATTGCTCGGATGATAGAGTTTGAGGCCAACATGGGCTACAGGGTGAAGCCATATGTCAATACAACAACAGAACCTTAGCATGGCGTCATGGTTTGCTTTCTGTTGCTGTAATAAACACCACGACCAAAAGCAACTTAGGGAAGAAATGGTTTATTTCATCTTACACTTTCAGGGCACAGTCCATTGTTGAGGAAGCACTCCCATGGTGACTCACAACCATCTGTTAACTCCAGTCCCAGGGGATGCAGGGCTGTCTCCTGGCTTCTGAGGACACTGCACATTCATGGTGCATGGGCATACATGCAGGTAACACACACACATACACATAAGATAACGAAATAAAATTTAAAAAGGAAAAAGGAAAAATCAAGACTGAGTCACTGTGGCAGAGAAGCTGAAGCTAGTGAGGGCTAGCCTGAGACAGCATGAGATAGCCCAGGTTACAGACTGTCCTGAACTCCATACATCCCTCCTCATTCAAAACTGAATGAGCTAATACATCAGGCCCTCACAAAGTTAGTTCAGCCAGGCTTGAAGGTACGCACCTTTAATTTTAGCACTTGAGGTGGAGATAGGAGCATTCTGCATTCAAAGACACTCATGGCTACAAAGAGAGACCCTGTCTCAAAAACCAACTGGCCTTCTAGCCCTGACACAGCTGCTTGAATAAATGAGACAGGGCTGCAAATAGCTAACTTTGAGACATGATTGTTTTAAGTTGAAAGGAAGTAAGCAGTGAAGGAAAAGAGGGGAGGAAAATATAGGAAAACGATGAAGAGCAGTTTAGTGGTTGTAAACAGCAACAACAAGTGCTATCAAGAGCAGAGCTAGGATTTGAAGGAGGAGGTTGACCTTGCTAAATGTCACCTTTTCTTTATTCCATAACTGGGCCAATGTGTTACATACCTTTAGTCCCAGTGCTTGTGAGTCAGAGGCAGGCAAATCTCTGAGAGTTTGAGTCCAGCCTGATCTACATAGTGTTCCAGGACAGCTAGGGCTATGTAGACACCCCCCCCNCTCTCTCTCTCTCTCTCTCTCTCNCACACACACACACACACACACACACACACACACGAACTGAAGACAAGTGATAAGTGATCAAGCCAGGGATGTTCTATGACATCACGGCACGTTGGAGGAGTGAATGTCTGACACAAAACATGCTGAAAAGTGCCACTCCAGTAGACCCTCCTGCCCTGCAGCCTTTAAGTTAATACTGGCCAGAGAACAGCAGTGGCCCTCACTAACAGACCTACACGCCCTTCCCAGTTGGGCAGAGTTATTTCAAGGTCAGTTCTGAACCTTTGCAGGACCCAAAACAAGGGGACCAATGAGGATGTGACATGGTATGTGTAAATATTTATAAAGTATACACAGTTCTGACAAACTTAAGTATTATATCTTATCCTCCTACTTTGACAGAGGTGTTTTCAAAACAACATGTAAAGCTAGGCTGGAATTCTGGATTTTTGAAGTCCTTGGAGTTTCCCCCACAGCCTATGGCATCATGGGTAGGGATGGTCCCCAAGCTTGACTCCTGCCTCCTCCCGTGGCTTGGCTGATGGTCCATAAGTTTAATCTTAGCTTGTAATTAAAAATCCTATCTGTTCAGGTCTCCTTTCTTCGTCCCAGAACATTTTGCTTATTTTTGTTTGTTTTCAGAACATTTTGGTTTGTCAATTTGCTAGCTAGCACTCGGCCTTTCTCCTATCTCTCCAATATATCTAATTCAAAGAACAATTGATATTGAGTATCCCAGCTGGTCTTATGGTCAATAAGCATGTCCATCCAACTTGCAATTATTAGACATGGAAAAAAATTGAATGAAAGAAAACTTAGTTTTATTCTCCCTACAATGGAAACATTTTGTCCTAACAGATTTTTTTTATGCATTAAACAAAATCCCAGGCGATAAAATTGAAGCTCATGTCATTGTTTTTTATGTACTACAAAATGCAAGCTGTCCCTAAAATTTCTAAAAATAACCAAACAACAAAATCTGTGGCCACTTTATAAGATTACCGTTCTTGCCATGCTTGATTGTAAGGTGTGTGTGTGTGTGTGTGTGTGTGTGTGTGTGTGTTCCCGTAAAAGTTAAGAACAGGTTTTTCAAGCCTTATCTTGATCAAGACTAGGCAAATAAAACTCTAAAATTTTTTTTTTTGAGACAGGGTTTTTCTGTGTAGCCCTGGCTGTCCTGGAACTCACTTTGTAGACCAGGCTGTCCTCAAACTCAGAAATCCGCCTGCCTCTGCCTCCCAAGTGCTGGGATTAAAGGCATGGGCCACCACTGAGTGCCTGGCTCTAAGATGAATTCTTGAGATCAAAATGCGATATATACTGAGGTAAACCTGATACATGATTCTCTTTCTACAACAATAAGACTTTCTTAAATATTGGTTTGTTGTTAGTGGCATTTACCAAAAATTAAAAAATTTAAAAAAAAAAGAAAGATTTGGGATTAGATGTTATCTAAATGCTAGGTTAGGGTGTTTTTCCACTGAAATAAAAGAAAGTTTGACACCCATAAAACTCATTTTATTTTGTTTTACATGAATTCATTTTCGAAAGGAGCTGTTTATGCCATGTGCCTGTTTGAAGAATACAAGACAACTGGAAGGAGCTGGTGTTCTTGTTCCTCCAGGTGAGCCTCAGGGAGCCAACTCAGCTCATCAGGCTTGGCAGCAATTGCCTCAACTCACTGAGCCATCTATGGCCTGTAAAACTTACTTCGATGAACAAACATTTGAATCGATTTGTAAACACTGGCTTAGTGTGCAAAACGTCTGTCCTTTATGCCCGCCATCCTCTGTCCTCCGGAGGAGTTGGCTTATGAGAGACACCATAAAGAGAGAAAAGCAGTTGATAAAAATCAACTGTTAGAGACATTTATGGATCTCAGAGCCACTTCTTTTGGAAAACATCCACTGCCTTCTTATAAAATAAGTACCTGATATTCTTTTTTAAAAAATGAGTTAAAAAAAAAAACTATAGGAGAACTGTATATATATATATATATATATATATATATATATATATATATATATATACTACTATAACGGATGTTTACACATGGTAACTGGAAATTAAGAGTTGGATATAGAATCTCTCCACAGCAAGTTCCTCAAAAAGGAAAAGCTAGAAAAATACAAGTTAAAAACAGACGATTTCGACTCTTTCCAGCTCTCCATCCCTAGGAGGCACCTGTTCCTGGTGGCGCAGCTCCTCGTGTCCCGGAGGAGGAAGGGTGGAGCAGGTCTGAGGAGCAGAAGCTTCGCACCTGGTGGTGAGCATCGCTAGAAAGAGGAGACAAGGATAGGCCCAGGAGTAATGGGCTCAAGTCCAAAGCTCAAATAGTAAAATAATCTCAACATGGAAAATGACCATCAGGAAAAGGAGGAGAAGGAAGAAAAGCCGCGGTACTATCAAAAGGGAGCCAGCTGTGGCCCTGACTTTCGAAGCTGGCAAAACCTGTGCGCCTAGAAGAGGTCGCAGGCAGTTCCGGGTTAGGCAGCCCATCGCTCACTACAGATGGGGCCTGATGCATAGGGTTGGGGAGCCCCAGGCAAGGTTGAGAGAGGAGAATGTACAAAGGTTTGGGGAGGACATGAGACAGCTCAAGGGGAAGTTAAGGGCAAGGCAGCTGAGCCCGCAGTCTGCGGGCAGTTAGCACTGACCCCGCTCTCCATGAGCACTGTAATGAGTTTTGCCTTGTGCCCTGAGTCGTGAGCTTTTCTCTGAAGATGATATGGGGACCCCTGCCTTGTGATGTACAAGTTTTGAGGTTACTCCTTTTGTGTAGATCTCTCCTTGCTACCAGCTTCTAATTGAAACTTGTGGTTTTTTACTCGGCCTGTAATTCTTTTGCTAGCAGAATTTATCAGTTGTGTGGGAAGATCCATACATATTGCGAACCTTAAAAAGCAGATTAAAAAAGCAAACAAACAAACAAAACCCACAAAAGACCAAAAACAAACAAACGAACAAACAATCCAGATGATTTCATTGACTAGAAGAGGAGGAGGAGGAGGAGGAAAGAGAAGAGAAGAAAGGAGACTTTAAGAAGGCAAGAGAAATGGTTCCGCACATTAAGAGCACACACTGTTCTGACAGCACACATAGCAGCCTGGAAGCTCAGCCCCTGGAGCTCTGATGCTGTCTTCTGGCCTCTGATGGCACTACATCCACACCTACAGACTCACACTCAGACTTACATACACACATAATTCAAGATACAATCTTTCATAAAATAAAAAAGGGGTCTGGCATGGTGGTCTGTGACTTTATTCTCATCATTTAAGAGAGAGAAAAAAAGCATATCTGTTAGTTCAAAGCTGGCCTGGTCTACATAGCAAGTTCCGGGAGAGCCAGGGTTACACACTGAGACACTGTCTCAAAAAAAAAAAAAAAAAAAAAAAAAAAAAAAAAGCAAAAACAATAGAAAAAAACCATCACACCAATGACTCCTGTCACTCCAAAGAGAGCAATGGCTCCATCGGGTGCTGCTGGCCATTTCCTATGCTACAGGATACAAGCTTGAAAGTTCTTTCTTGTCACCTCAAACTTGTACCAACTTTTGAGAACTCGTCCTTGTAAAGGGCTGGTGACTCTCATTGTTTTTCAGCTCCAATGATAAGAGACCAAACTCAAAAACTCCTTTACCATTTTTAATTTTCACTTTGTGTTTCTGAAATACTTTTAAATCTAAGTGAGATATTTGGAATTGTCTCTGGTATGAAAAGTAACGATAATCTTGGTGTTTCTAAAGCTATAATAGGGTTGGAGAGATGGCTCAGTGGTTAAGAGCACTGACTGTTCTTCCAGAGGTCCTGAGTTTAATTCCCAGCAACCACATGGTGGACCACAACCATCTGTAATAGGATACAATGCCCTCTTCTGGTGTGTCTGAAGAAAGCAATGGTGTATTCATATACATGAAATAAATAAATAAATCTAAAGCTATAATAGAGGGTATTTTAGCTTTACATTTATTATGTTTTTGTTAGGACTAAATGCTTAACCAAAACTCCTTAATCTAGTTTATGGATTTTACAATGTATTTAGTGTGCATGTACATTTGTGCCACAATGTTTTTGTTTTTTGTTTTTTGTTTTTGGTTTTTGTTTTTGTTTTTGTTTTTTTTGAGACAGGGTTTCTCTGTATAGCCCTGGCTGTCCTGGAACTCACTTTATAGACCAGGCTGGCTTCGAACTCAGAAATCCGCCTGCCTCTGCCTCCCAAGTGCTGGGATTAAAGGCTTGCACCACCACGCCCAGCTATTTGTGCCACAATGTATGTCTGTAGGTCAAAGATAAGAAGAAACAGCTGGATATGCTGTCATACACCTTTGGTCCCAGCACTTGGGAGACAGCGGCAGAAGAATCTGTGTGAGTTGGAGGCCAGTCTGGTCTATGTAGAAGCTCTAGGCCAGAAAGGGCTACTATAGTGAGACCCTTGTCTCAAAACAAAAAAATACAAAAATGAATAAGAAACAAAAAATAAGCCAAAAAATGTATTCTAAAGCGATAACACATTTGCAAGGTTTTTTGTTTTGTTTTGTTTTGTTTTTTTTGTTTTTTTTTGGTTTTTCGAGACAGGGTTTCTCTGTATAGCCCTGGCTGTCCTGGAACTCAGAAATCCGCCTGCCTCTGCCTCCCAAGTGCTGGGATTAAAGGCATGCGCCACCATGCCCGGCATATGCTTGTCTTACTAGGGCTGGTGAGATGGCTCAGTAGGTAAGAGCACCCGACTGCTCTTCCAAAGGTCCAGAGTTCAAATCCCAGCAACCACATGGTGGCTCACAACCATCCGTAACAAGATCTGACGCCCTCCTCTGGGATGTCTGAAGACAGCTACAGTGTACTTATGTAATAAATAAATAAATCTTAAAAAAAAGAAGGAAGAACCATATTCTACATGTTTAATGACATATTAAACTAGCTCAGGGCTGGTAGCTCATGTTAGGATCGCAGCACTTTCGAGGTAGAGGTGGAAGATCAGGAGGTGAATATTGACTATATTGGATGATATCAAGCTGAGGTGAATGCTATATTAGGCTATATTGGACGATATCAAGCTATATTGGACTATATTAGGCTATCTGAGAACTTTTCTTTTAAATGTTCAATAATGGAAGACTGGTTAACTTAAATATGGTCTAAATGAACTCAGAAGGTAGAGGAAGGAGGATTCTATGAGCTCAAGAACACCCTGGTCTACATAGCAAGTTCCACACCGGCTAGGGCTACATAGTGAATTCCAGGCCAGTCTCTTCTACCTAGTGTGTCCCAGGCCAACCAGGGATACACAGAGAAGTCCAAGCCAGCCTGCTGTACACAGTGGGTTCCAGGACAGCCAGAGCTGCAGAGTAAGACCCTGTCTCCAAAAAACAAAACAAAGCAAACAATTATAAAATAATTTTAAAAATGAAGACTATGTCTGTAGTCATTAAAATAATACCGATTTTTAAATTTTATTTATTTATTTTATGTATATGAGTACACTTTTGCTGTCTTCAGACACACCAGAAGAGGACTTTGGATTCCATTACAGATGGTTGTGAGCCATGATGGGGTTGCTGGAATTTGAATTCAGGACATCTGGCAGAGCAGTCAGTGCTCTGTTGAGCCATCTCTCCAGCCCTGATACCGAAGATGTTTAACGATAGAAAAACATACAATTATCTGTAGGAATAACCATGCTAGGATCCCACTTATGCACACCAAAACCAAGATAGGAAAAGAAGTCTGTGTGGTTAATTCCTGGTGCTGGGGAGCGCTAGGGGTTGGGTGGGGAGAGTGAATGGGGTTTGTTGTTGTTGCTGCTGCTGCTGCTGCTGCTGGTGATGATGATGGTGATGATGATTTCTTTTCATCCAAGAACATATCTGAACCCAAAAGTGTAAAAATAAATGTACCTTACATGTGCAGTTGGAGCAATGCTTCTGAGGTTAAATACACAGGCTGCTCTTTCTTCCAGAGGACCTGAGTTCAGTTCCCAGCATCCACAATGCTGTCCACAACAATCTATAACTCAAGGGATCTGATGATGGGCTCTTCTGGCTTCCATGGGCACTGCACAAATGTGTACAGACATGGATGTAGACAAAACACCCATGCCCGTAATAAAATAAAAAGCACTTGATAATTATAGGGTGCAACACTGTTAAGTGTACTGTGACCTTACTACCTCAAATTTCCTTAGGCAGTAAGATATTTATTGTTCTTGTCTACAGCTTGCAGACCTAATTCTGCCTTACTCAATAACCAGGAAGACGTTGCTAACCTTTTCGTACCTGAGTTTCCTCATTTGTTAAACAAGGACAATAATACCTACCTGGACTTCAGACAGGCTAAATATTTACAATCTTCTGTAAATTACATGAAGACTGGCACGAGTTTCCATGTCAACTTGACACAAATTAGAGTCATCTGTGAGGAGGCAACATCAATTGAGAAAATGCCCCAATAATATTGTGCTGTAAGCCATTCCATTAGTGATTGATGCAGAAAGGTCCAGGTTGGTACCACCCCTGGGATGGTGGTCCTGGGTTTTTTTTGTTTTTGTTTTTGGTTTTTTTTTTTTAAGATTTATTTACTTATTTATTATATGTAAATACACTGTAGTTGTCTCAGATACACCAGAAGGGGGCATCGGATCCCATTACAGATGGTTGTGAGCCACCATGTGAT
>NC_034599.1:94334607-94338813 GCF_900095145.1 Mus pahari
TTTTTTTTGGTTTTTCAAGACAGGGTTTCTCTGTATAGTCCTGGCTGTCCTGGAACTCACTTTGTAGACCAGGCTGGTCTCAAACTCAGAAATCTGCCTGCCTCTGCCTCCCAAGTGCTGGGATTAAAGTCGTGTGCCAGGTCCTGGGTTTTGTGCAAGCCATGGAGGAACAACCAGTAATCTGTGTTCTATATTCTCTGCTTCCGTCCCTGCCTCTAGGCTACTGCTTCCCTTGACAATAGACTAACCTTTAAACTAAACAAAGCATTCCCTCCCCGAATGGCTTTTGGTCACAGCATACATCAGCAGCAGGGACATAAACGAATACATGCCCTTAACTGCTGAGCCATCTCACCATACAGATATTTTAAAAAAAAAAAAATTTTAAATATGTGTGTGTGTGTGTGTGTATGTGCAGGTGCACCTGTGTGTGCGTGTGTGTTCAAGGATGCACGTGTATGGAGGTCAAAGAATAGATTTATGCGGTCGGTCCTCCTTCCATAGGCTTGGAAGACTGAATTCAGGTTGCCTCATGAAGGAATTTCCCTGGGCTCCAGGACTACTTTGGGAAGAAAGTCAGGAATGGTGGTACCTGACTAAGCCCAGCATTCAGGAAACTGAGACAAGAGAATCCTGAATTTGGAGGCCGCTTAGGCTCCATAGGAAGACCCTGCCGTGAGCTTCTTTGTGTTGTTTTGTTTTGTTTTGTTTTGTTTTTTAAAGCAGAAGGATCCCACAAAGTGACAGAAAAGGGTCAGAGAGCTAGCTGTAAGACACTTCATTCTGCTGCTGGAGAGATGGAGCACCCACTGCTCTTGTAGAAAACCTGGGTTCAGTTTTCACCACCAGAAACTGCCACACAGTGAGCAAATAATTGATGGCTGCTGAATAGTTTGATATATATTCTCTGGAAATCTATTTGGTAAAAGTAAAAGAATAGAATTTTTGCTTTGAGGCAGGGTTTCACTATGGAGATCAGGCTTGCCTCAAACTCCCAAGAGAGCTGCTTGTTTCTACTGCCTGAGTATTGGGATGAAAGGCATGTGCCACCATATGCAGTATAAAAAAATATTTTTAATGTATTAAGTTAATGTCTTTTATTGTCTTTATATTAAGAACAATAACAATATTAGAGTTAAACATAAATTATATTAATTATTAGTGACTGATTTAGTTAGGATTTCTATTGCTGTGATAAAACACCATGACCGAACCCACCATAGGGAGGAAAGGGCTTATTTCATCTCTCCTGTAGTTCATCATCCTGGGAAGTCAGGGCAGGAGCTCAAGGCAGGAGCCTGGAGGCAGGAGCAGCAGCAGGGAGCATGGATGAACACTGCTTGCTCCTGGAGGCTTGCTCAGCCTACTTTTAAAAATACACCCTAGAAGTACCCGCCCAGTTGTGACACCACCCACAACAGGCTGCCCCCCCCCAAAGATTAATCAGTAATGAAGAAAATTCACTACAAACTTGCCTCCAGGCCAGTCGGATGAAGTCTTGTTTCCAATGGAGGTTCTTCTTCCAAGATGACTCTAATTTGCATGAAGTGACAAGAAGTAAGCAGCCCAAGGCACTTATGGTCTAGGTTAATACCTGATCCCATGGTGGAGGACCTGCCTGCATGGAAAAGCTGTCCTCTAAACTCTACACATGTGCCATGGTGTGTAACCCAACCCCCAAATAAATGTGCAGGAAAAAAAAAAAAAAAAGGCAAAAAGGCAGCTACGTGTTATGTGTGGGTGGGTATTCCTGGGTGCCGAACCCAAGAATTTATTCACTTTAGGCAAATGCCCTAGCACTGAACTACATTTCCTGCCTTCCTTTTCCCCCACTTCTGTGTAAATGTAGGGGGGTTCAGTTTTCTCTCTCTTTCCCTTCTCCTTTCCTTCTTTTTGAGATGGGCTGGCCTTGAACATCCTCCTGAATTCTGGGATTATAGACATACAGAGCCACACTTGGTTTATTCAGTGTTGGGGATTTTACTCAGGGTTTCTTGTATGCTAAGTAAACAGTCTACCATATGAGCTACAATGCCAGCTCCAATCACTCTTTATTTCTTCCTTTACCTGGTAATTACCTCCCCCCATCCCTTCTTTCCCTTTCCAAGACAGAATCTCATTCTATAGCCTAGAATGGCTTGGAACTCACTTGAAACTCATGGAAATTCCCCTGCCTCGGTCTTAGTCCCACTGAGCGAGAATAAGACCAATACCACAATGTTTTTTTGAGCCAAATTAAATACTGGCCAGGACAATGGACACTGACTCAGTCCATACCTGGAATTCCCAGAGAATGGCACCACATTACGTTAGCCAGAGGCTTCGAAAAGCAAACCCCACAATGCTACGTCCTTCTTTACTTCTTGCCTTCAGGCATAGGTCCTGATGTACTTCCTGCCTCGATACCTCCTGCCCCGGTGTGATCAAGCCCATCCTGTGCAGCTGGGGCAACCGAGCTTGTTTACAGAAGCTAAAGCACAAGTTGCTTGCTGTCTTAAAGAATGAAACCCCCCAGCATCCAGGAAGCTAGCTGTTCTTGGGCAAGTGGCACTTACAGGTTAGAGGCATCTGTTTTATACATCTCTTAAGCACAGTAATTTAAACTCAAAATACAACTTTAGCTCTCGCTTTGGCCTCCCAAGTGTGAGCATTGCAGGAATGAGCCACCGCACCTGGCTACCCCTTCCTCAGTTTCTGCTGACATCTGTATGGTGCTGCCTTACAGAACCTCTAACTCAGATGGCTCCTTAGACCCAGCGCACAGGACTGGATTACCCCACCACTACAAAGCATTTCATTTGTTGTCTTTGCATCTCTCACGCCTTACTATTACCAGCTTAGTTTGATACCAATGATCGAGGGACAGGAAGCTTTTCCTGAAATCGTCTACATAGTTAATTTTTGGGTTTGGAGGTCGTGTGTGCCAGGACAAAAAGAGATGGTGTCTCTCTATCTTGTGGATCCTGGTAATTGAACTCAGGTCTCATGCTTAGTAATAAGAGCTTTCACCCGCTGCGTCATCTCACTGGCTGTAGTTTTTTAAGTTATTTATTTTTATGTGTGTTATGTGAATGTGTACATGTGCACCCTGCCCTCTGCCCAGTGCTAGAGCTATGAATAGCTATCGCTGTGCTCAGCTTTTTATGTGGGTACCCGGGGATCTGAACTCAGGTCCTCGCATTCACCTAGCAGGCCCCTTATCAAAGGAGCATCGTCCCAGTCTCTTATTTGGATTTCACTATTTATCTATATTTAGTATTTTAAACCACTTAGGGTAAAAGCCAAGCCTAGTTGTGCCTGTTATCCTGCTCTTGGGGCACGGAGACAAGATGGTTGGGAGTTCAAGATCATCCTCCGCTGTGCAGTAAATTAGAGGCCACTCTGGGATATACCCTGGGAAATACCCTAGGATACCCTGTCTTTAAAAAAGGGGGAAAGGGAACACACAGAAAACATTTGTATGTAAAAGTAGATGCTTTTTAGCTCCTGGCAGCCTTTAGGTTTAGCTCCTAACTCACCCACAAAACAAACAAACCACCATTTTAAAATGTAAAGTAAAACAAAGCAAAACAAAATGCTCTTGTCTGATGGGACTTGAAAAAGTAGGCAGAGCGCCAATTTGATTTTTGGACTGTCATTGGCCAGCCCCCCGGGCAAGATGGCCTTTAATGAAGTAGCTCAGAATTGGCGTCTCAGCCAATTCCAATCCTCCCTCCACCCCACTTTATTTCCTCTGATGCCCCATTACCCTCGGGATGACCTTTATAATGTTAATAATGTCCAT
The DNA here is from genome assembly GCF_900095145.1 of Mus pahari. NCBI lineage: Eukaryota > Metazoa > Chordata > Mammalia > Rodentia > Muridae > Mus > Mus pahari. The sequence continues at coordinate 94,338,392 of NC_034599.1, forward strand.
TGTAATCTGATTTCTTTTCTCCCTCCCTTCTCACTTTTCATCCTTTCCTTCCCTGTGCTAAGTGTACCCCAATTGGATTCTTCCTTCAGCCTTCCCATAAGCCCTTGCTTCTCTCCAGAAACTGCCCTTGGTCTTCCTCTCCCTCAACTTGTCCATCAAGTCACTATGCATCATTTCCACCATACTTCCTGGAACCCTAACATCTGGTCAGGTGTCCTTTCCAGGTTATTGTAACATTTTACTGAAGTATTTGTTGCATGACACGTTGTTTTTGCCCTAGCTGGTAGCTGGGAACTTCTGGAGACTGGCTTTTTCTCAGGTGTATCCATAATAGCAGTTTTAAGAATACAACTAATGAGCCAGGGCGTGGTGGCGCATGCCTTTAACCCCAGCACTCAGGAGGCAGAGGCAGGCAGATTTCT
>NC_034599.1:94339893-94342083 GCF_900095145.1 Mus pahari
TCTCCTCTCTCTCTCTCTCTCTGTCTCTCACACACACACACAATGTTGACTTTTTATTGTTGTTGTTCTATATTGTTCATCTATGTAGTCCTAGCTGCCCTGGAACTTGCTATGTACATCCAGCATGCACCACCACACCAGCCTAGACATTAACATTTTTTAAACAATTGAAATCCTCATTTTTGGCCTAGACTGCTTATGAATTGCAAAGAGTAGTTTTAAAACTTTATGGCCCGGGATGGAACCCTTAGAAATCTTTCTTAATTCCTATTTTATCCAAGAGATGTATCTTTTAAAAATGATTCCTGAGTAAGTTCTGATGGCTCATCCCTTTAATCCCAGCAGTTGAGAGGCAGAGACAGGCAGAGCTCTGTAAGCTTGAGGTCAGCCTCATAGCAAGATGCGCAACAACCAGGGCTACAAAAAGAGACCCTATTTCAAAATTAACTAATTAATGAATTACCTAAAAATCATTCCTGTAATCCCCTCTTTGTCTCCCTAATCAGCAGTTCTGCTCACTTCTCACAGCAGTGATTCCAAACTGTTGTCAGGGTCTTGATGAACTCTGTCGCACTAACTAACAGCTCTAACAGCAACAGGTTAAGTAGTCAGAGCCAAGGCTACTTACTACCCTATTTCTGCCTGTTGGTGCCTGTCAGCTTGACAGGAGACTGTCTCAGTCATAGAGTGCTGAGTCCAGGTGTGTACACTGATGACTGAAAGACCCTCACTCAGGTTGCACTACGGGCTGTAGGGGACATGTGGGAGTCATCAAGAAATAGAAATTGGGCTGGAGAGATGGTTCAGCGGTTAAGAGCACTGACTGCTCTTCTGATGGTCCTGAGTTCAAATCCCAGCAACCACATGGTGGCTCACAACCATCTACAGTGAGATCTGACGCCCTCTTCTGGGGGTGTCTGAAGACAGCTACAATGTACTTAGATATAAGAATAAATAAATCTTTGTGCCAGAGCAAGTGGGGCCGATCAGTGTGAGCAGAGGTCCTGAATTCAAATTCCCAGCAACCACATGATAGCTCACAATTATCAGTACAGCTACATTGTACTCATATACATAAATAAATCTTTAAAAAGAGAGAAAGAGAGAAAGAGAAAGAGAGAGAGAGAGAGAGAGAGAGAGAGAGAGAGAGAGAGAAATAGAATTTGTCCCGAGACAAATGGGGATTTTGAGATATGAGGGAAGTAGGCATCTCTGGGAGCAAATGGGCTGTGTTCCAAAAATTCAATTTTTAAATTGACTGTTTGGAATGCGGAACACATTTCCCCCTTAGCAACAACGCTATGAATAATTGCAGATCTTTTCTCAGAAAAGTGCACGTGAACTGGTTCAGCCCACAATGTTCCAGCACTCTCTGCTAAGACATTTCAGAGTTGCCTTGAGAATATCCCTAAATCCTGCGACTCTGAATTATAAACGAGCTGTGTATATAGCTGCCACCCCAACTAGACTGTGAACTCTTTGAGGACTGGAGAATGTTGAATTATTCATTTTTGTATTCTGAATGCCTGCCATATAACTGGCAATAAATGTTAGTTGCATAAATGAATGGACAAATTTAATAGGCATTTGGATGGTATTGAAAGCATCTCAGGGAATAAAGAGAGTCACATTTAGCGAGTACCTTAATATGTGTCTGGTACTATACTAGGACAGCCAATAAGCAAGGCGCTTTGTTGAGGTTAGACCCAGGGAGGATGAAGCCAAAGATGTAAAATAAATAGGTGCTAAGATTGCTAAGTGTTGTTTAGATGAAACAAATGCATTGAGTATGTTGATCTGAATGGTGTCATAGGGAAATCGTCACAGGGATGGAAGTGAAGGCCCTTCCCTGAGGTGCTGACCCTGGCCTGCAGGGGACTCTGACCTCCAAAGAGAGGGGGGGGGGATGGAGGAGGAATCAGGAAAGGGACAGGAGCAATGGCCTGGATCAGATCCTGGTTTGATTTCATCCGATGATGGGTTTTCTATGAAGTATCGTTCTGGGGCTGCGAATATCATCAGATGGCAGGGACTTGCCTGGCATGCACAAAGCCCTGGGTTGGATTTCCAGCACCACATAAAACAGTGGAGTGGGCTGGTGAGATGGCTCAGCGGGTAAGAGCACCCGACTGCTCTTCTGAAGGTCCTGAGTTCAAATCCCAGCAACCACATGGTGGCTCACAACCATCC
>NC_034599.1:94343037-94345897 GCF_900095145.1 Mus pahari
TTTTTTTTTTTTAAAGCTTAATGCCAACAACTTCTACATTTAATTTACTGTGTCCAAAATGCTAGAGTGCAATCAATACATGCTTGTGTATGATATTCTGAGAGAGTTTCAAGTCAATCTATCCTTTGGGTTTCATTAAGTAACTTAGATTTGACATTGATGAAGATAAAGTGAGAACTGTCTTTAAAATGGTTAGTTTTATATCCATCCCCAGTGAAGGAGTTAGAGAAAGGACTGATAGAGCTGAAAGGGTTTGCAACCTCACAGGAAGAACAATATCAACCAACCAGACACCCCAAAGCTCCCAGAGACTAATGGAGGGACCCATGGCTCCAGCCACATATGTAGCAGAGAGTGACCTTGTTGGGCATCAGTAGGAAGAGAGGCCCTTGATCCTGTGAAGACTTGATACCCCAGTGTAGGGGAATCTGAGGTTGAGGAGGTGTAATGGGGGGGGACACCCTCATAGAAGCAGGGGGATAGGGAGTTTCTGGGGGAAAACTGAGAAAAGGGGTTAACATTTGAAATGAAAATCAAGAAAATATCCAAAAAACATGTATATATATATATATATATAATGGTTAAGATAATAAGCACATTTAAATAAGCATTTTAGCTATTAAAAAAAAAAAAAGGTTAGTTTTATGACTGTCCCTAAGGAAAAGACAAGCATTTGCCCATGCCTGTCCTGGCAGCTTCTCAGACATCAGATTTCTAGTAATTTGACAATGACCTAATTCCCAAGCTCTTCAAACCCTGTGCCAGGCAACAAGAAGGGCAAAACCAACCAACCAACCAACCAACCAACCAACCAAACAAACAAAAAACCCTAACCAAACCAAAATCCCAAAAGTCCACAAAACAAACAAACACAAACACCAAACCCCTCTACAAGACAATGAGAATAAAGACAGGGCACATACTCTGGCTTTTCAGCAGTTACAGTGTAGAGGAGACAGCAGGATGAGACCACCGGGTACACACAGTGTGGAGGTTGTAATGAAAGGGGCGAGCATTTGGTAGGGATAGAGAATGGGACAGGGACATGTAACTTGCCATAAGTGTGCACAGAATAATCAGAGCCATTGTAGTTTCTACAATCTCACTGTGCTAGCTAGTTTTATGTCAACTTGATACAAGTTAAAATCATCTGAGAGGACGGAGCCTCAATTAAGAAAAACACCTTCATAAGATGAAAGTGCAGGCAAATCTGTAAGCCATTTCCTTGTTTTTTTTTCTATCTATCCATCTATCTATCTATCTCTATCTATCTATCTATCTATCTATCTATCTATCTATCTATCTATCTATCTATCATCTATCTCACGTATGTGAGTATTTGAGCTTACAGGTATGCCTTATATGTATGTACTACCATGCTTAGTTTTGATAAATAGATATTCAGTGGGCATGTTGGTTTATGCTTGTACTTATTCTCAGCTACATAGTGAGGTCGATGCCAGACTGGGTATCATGTGAGACTCTTGAGGAAAAAAAGGTATGGGGCTGGAGAGATACTCAGCTAGGAGCACGCATTTCTCTTGTACAGACCTTGTATAAGATCTGAGTTTGGTCCCCAGCATCCACAGTAGGAAGCTCACGAGTGTCTGTAGCTCAAGTTCCAAAGAAATTGGAGGCTATACCTCTGCCTTCTGTGGGCACCTGTACTCACATACATGTAACCACACACACACATACACACACACACACACTTAAAAACAATAAAAAAGAAATCTAAAGATATGTTACCATCTTGATTAACTTAGTTCGAAACATGTACTTGCTATGTTGTACAGGTTCGTCTTGAATGCTTGCCTAAAGTGACCTTTCTGCTTCTACTTTCTAAATGTTGGAACTACAGGTGTGTGTGTGTATCACCTTGCCTAGCTCTATTAGTTACTTTTCTGTGGCTGTGATTAAAAACACCACAGCTGAGGCAACCCATGACAGAGTTTATTTGAGCTAATGGTTCTAGGCTTAGAGTGGAGACAGCAGGTAGAAGCTGTGAATGTTCTATTTGCAATTATGTCTGGGTACCATGTGCTTGTAGTACCTGTGGAGGCCAGAAGAGGGCATCAGATTCCCCTGGAACTGTTATGTGGGTGCTGGGAACTGAATTGGAGTCCTTACTAGTAAAGAATTACATTTATTTAACAATGACATATATCTGTGCTACTTTGACATATGGCTACCAAGTATCATATCATATAGAGTATTTGGACTTAACAATGTAATACATTGTTTCAATGTAACACTGTTTCAAAGGCAATACAATGTTTTAGTGTAATACAATGTTTCAATGGAATGCATTGTTTCAATGTGATAAATTGTTTCTTTGCACTTGAGCGTCTGTGAAAAGACAGAAAGACTAAAATTATCCGGAACCAACGCCAGGTAATAGAGGCACATGACTATAATCCTCGCACTTGGGAGATGGAGTATGGAGGATCTGGAGCTGAAGGTCATCCTCAGCTACATTTCCAGGCCAGCCTGTAAAACTTGCCATAAGACAAGAATCATCAGGAAGCCGGGTGTGGTGGCGCAGGCCTTTAATCCCAGCACCCGGGAGGCAGAGGCAGGCGGATTTCTGAGTTAAGGTCAGCCTGGTCTACAGAGTGAATTCCAGGACAGCCAGGGCTATACAGAGAAACCCTGTCTCGAAAAACCAAAAGAAAAAAAAAAAAAGAAAAGAAAAGAAAAGAAAAAAGAATCATCAGGAAAAATCTAATTAGGAGCAGTAGAACTGCTGATTCTGAGACTTTTCCATCTTTTTTTTTTTTTTTTTTTTTTTTTAAAGTACGACTTCCATTTTATTTTTTCAGCCCTGTTTTCCTTTTGCCCTTACAAAACCATCTCTTTA
>NC_034599.1:94345981-94352873 GCF_900095145.1 Mus pahari
AATCATCAGGAAAAATCTAATTAGGAGCAGTAGAACTTATGATTCTGAGATTTTTCAATCTTTTTTTTTTTTTTTTTTTTTTTTTAAAGTACAACTTCCATTTTATTTTTTCAGGGTAGTTTTCCTTTTGCCCTTACAAAACCATCTCTTTACATGGGCTTTGGTGGAGGTCGTGGTGCAGCGCCAGCAGGTCTGAATCATGGTGGGGGTGTCCGGTCCTTCTGGGCTTCAGGGGATCGATTCCTGACGACCTTGCTAGGGATGGCACAGCTCACTCAGTAATGCAGTTTGACACAGGGCTTGGGTAGCACATAGGCATCGAAGACGCTTGCTTCAGATATGTCCCTGACAGCAGCAGCTTCTACAATGTTCCGATTGACAAACTTCTTAATGGCCTTATCTTTGGGCATGCACCGGGTGCAGTTCATGCAGCGAATTGGCTGCACATGGCCAGGGCCCTTTTTGGCACGACCGTTGTTTCATCTTCTTTTTGATCATCTTGGAGCCAAGACTCTAAAGAAGGGCTTTTCCAGCTTTATAAGCTATGAATATTGCCAGTTGACCTTAAGAAATATTGTATCAGTTTATAACTCCATTAGCAGGACTATTAGAACGGTGACCCTGGACTCTCTGCATGCCTGTAATAACACCAATATTATTCAGAGCCTGAATTTGAGGAGGATTCAGAATTTGAGGTCAGCCTGGGTTACCAAATTAGACCCAGTCATTAAAAAAAAAAGTCAACATAGCTTAGGTTGCCAGATAAAATGCAGAATGCTGTTGAATCTCAATTTCAGATAAACAGTTGAATACTAAACCACCTGCACTAAAAATTGTTGGAGAAGACGCAAATCTACTTCGATGTCAAGAGGAAGCCAAGGAGACAGTGTGTCTAAATTACTGTGGTATCCTGGAACAGAAAGAGGGTCTTAGAAGAAATTCAAATATGAATATCGATGTGAATATGAATCAGAAACGCCCCTCTGGGCTCATGTTTTGAACACTTGTTTCCCAGATGGTCTGCCCATTTTGGGGGTCACTAAGGAGCTGAGACCTAGCTGGTAGAGGCAGGTCATTCAATGTAAAGCTTTGGATGTTAGACTCTGTCCCTTGTTCCTGAAGCCCCGTTTCCTGGTTTATGTGGTCTGAACAGCCAGCATGTGGTGACCCTGTCTTCCCCACTAAGATGAACTGAAACCCTCTGAAACCATGAGTAAAAATAAGTCTTGTATCTTTTTGGAACTGTGGTCACAGCTGTGTGAAAGTAAGTCAGGCAAACATATGGGTTTTAGTTATTGCTATCAGGTTGATTCATTAAATGTGAGAAATATACCATATAGATAGATATATGATGCTAATGATAGTGTAAAATATACTTCTGTGAAATAATGTTGTAAATCTCAAACTATTTATTGTAAAATAAAGCATTTATTCTGATCCCTGGCAGCTTTACACCTAGGCTGTGTACGATGGCTGTCAAGTAATCACCTGCAGGACATTAACCTGATTTCCCCTAAAATGGATAATATGTGAAAAAAAGATCTTAGGTGGACACTCTTAATGGGCTTGACCTTTATGTGATTTTTTTCCCCCTTAAACATTTAGTTTAAGCAATTCATTTTCTATAAACAATACGATTCCTTTTCCAGCGAGGCTCAAGCAGGCCAATAAAAGGGGTACTGTTCAAGTTGATTTGCTTGTTGGTACCATAATCTAGTGCAACCTATTCAAAAGCTAAAAAAAGAATGGGTTTAACTCTGACTCACACAGATCATCAATAGAATTAATCTTAAATCGGGGTGTGCAACTCTCAAAAATTTTAAAAATCTAGTTACAGGGGAATAAAATGCCTGCACGTAGTCCGTTTCCCCGGGGGACGGCTCATCTATGCTGCCTGGATGTAAGCAGTCCTGGGCTTTTACCCTTCAAGTTTCTCTGTTGGAGGAGAGCAACCTGCGTGCAGTGGAAGAAGACCTAAGAGGAGTCTGGATAAAAATAGATCTGTATAACGGTTTTGTTTGAAAGTGACCTTAGAAAATAGCTGTCATAAAAAGAAAATGGCAGATGGAGCCTTTAAAATGAGCTAATTTTAGAATACATATCGTTTCCCACGCGTGACTACTAAATACATTCTCCACAGCTTACTCTGCTGATATATAAAGTTAAGAAGTTGGATTCTTACTGGTACTGTATGTTAGGCTTTACTAAAACAAAACAAAAAAACCCAGAATCTGTCTTCAAGTCGTGACAAAGATTGTGTTTCCTTGATAACTTATGGGCCAGTCCCTAAAATTAGCATTTTGGTATGCCATAAGCACACACATGTAAAAGGCTTGCACACGTCATAAGCTTCACTTTGTGAACGTGTACAGCATTTATCATGTGCAAAAAATATCATGTCAAGGAGCAGTTTCTACTGTGCTACCCAAAAAAAGGATTTGTATTTTGAAAGGGGAGAATCACGCTGTTAGGCTTTTATTTATATCCAAATGTCCTCGGCCTTCTGCAAAAAAGGCAAAAGCTTTGTGTGTGTATTTTAAATGCAGAACTACGAAGGACTCATCCCCAGGACTCAGAGCATACATCGCGAGCTGCGGCCACGCACAAGGGCAGGCTCGCTGGGGACCTAGAGGAGTGGCTTTCAAACTTGTGGGCCAGCGCCTAGTCCAAGGCCCGCCACGCGCTAGGTTCCGGGAGGAGGGCGGCGAGGCCCGGAGCTGGGCTGCCATCCTCCCACCCGGGTCAACTCCGGTCCCCGAACCCACCCTCTCCTCCCCGCCCCACGGCGCGACGCGGGCAGCCCACGCGAGGGGAGACCGTGCCCGCTACCCCAATTCACCACAACCCACACGCCGGGGAGACGGGATGGGAGAGCGCGTGGGGGAGGGGCGGAGAGAGCGTCCGGCTCGCAACGGAGCATGCTCCGTGCTCGGAGCCCGTAAGTGGCGAGCCAGACATGCGCAGTGAGCTCGGGGTGTGCTGGCGGCGGGGCAGGGCGGGGCTGGCGTGAGCGGGCTAATGTGTTTATCCGGTTTTCTGGGTGGGCGGTCAAAGCGCACGCGTAAGGGCGAAAGGCGGTAGGGTCGGGTGGTGGTGGTGGTGGTGGTGGTGGTGGGGCTTTGTGCATGCGCAGTGGAGCCGGCCGCGCGGGGAGGGTGTGGAGGGGGCTTTTAGAGGAGAAGCAGGGGAAAAGGGAAGCGGAGGGAGAGGAAGGGCGGGGGGTGGGGGGAGAGAGCGCGCTGTGCGCATGCGTACAAGGGCTAGCGACGACGGCGGCGGGGGAGGCTCGGGGATGACAGTGTCTTTGCCCGTTGGGGTAACGGTCGTCGTTACCGGTCGGGCCTGAGGCGCCGCACCATCCAGCGCGGCCGGAGTAGCCCCGGCCCCACGGAGCTAGAGCGGCGCGAGAAGAAGGGTGAGGGCGGCCAGGAACGAGGGAGGGGCCTGCAGCGGGCCTCGTCGTGCGCGCTGGGTGGCGACGGCGGCCTGGCGGGGTGAGCTCGTTTAAACCGCGGCTGGGCAGGCGGCGGCAGCGGCGGCGGCGGCGGCCGTCGCGCTTGGAGGAGTCGTCCGTGCCGTGCCGAAAAGATGGCCGGGCTGTGAGGGGGCGGCGCTTGCGTTGGTGACCCCAAGTGTGCGGCTGAGAAGCGGAGGGGCGCCGCCGCCGCCGCCGCTGCTGCTGCCACCACCGCCGTCGCCGCCTGCCTGCCTGCCGGGCCTGTTCCCCGCCCCCTCCCGCCGCCGGGCCCCGCGCGCACTTCCTCCCGGGCCTCCCTTTCGGGCGGGGGCCTCCCGCCCGCCCGGCGCGCCAGGCGCAGCGTGGGCCCCGCGTCCGGCATGGCGAGAACGGCAGCGGCGCGCTCCCGCCGCAGCAGCAGCCGCAGCAGCACCAGCACCAGCAGCAGCAGCAGCAGCCACCTCCGCCGCCGCGGCTGCTGGCACTAGACCCGGGAAGCCGACGCCTGCGCCGTAGTCCCCGCCGTCCCGCTGCCTCCGCGCCGCCGCTGCGATGGAGTAAGGGCCCCGCCGTCGGAAGAGAAACGTGTTAACCCCGCCTGGACCCCACCGGGCCCGCTCCCGTGCGCGCCAGCTCCACCCGGAGGTGCCCTCCGCGGCCGGACATGCAGCTCGAGCGCAGGCCGCCCGCCGAGCCGCGGGGCTAGAGCGAACCCGGAGCCCGTCCGCAGCACCCAGCCGCGGCCGTGTCGGACGAACTCGATCGCTGATTTCTCTTGTCTCTCTCGGGTCTGCAAGTCTCAGGGACGGAGGAGGGGCGCCGAGGCCCCCATGTGTGGGAGGATTGCTTCAGCTTCACAAACTTGCACGGATTTTGGTTGCTGCTTTGCCCAGGGGTTCTGCTCAGATTTCTTCCGAATTGTTGTAAATTCGCCATTGTTCCCTGGCTGCTTACAAACTTGGATCCGGAATTTCTTTTCAACCGGGAGCCATTGGTGTCGAAGTGTCTGCAATGAACCCGGTGAATGCTACTGCTCTCTACATTTCCGCGAGCCGCCTAGTGCTCAACTACGACCCCGGAGACCCCAAGGCGTTTACAGAGATTAACAGGCTCTTGCCTTACTTCCGACAGTCCCTCTCGTGCTGTGTTTGCGGTGAGACGCTTCTTTATTGTTCCCCTTTCCCTGCTTGTTTTCTAAAGTCCCTTTGGCAGTAGTAACGTGAACGGTTGGCCGGCCCGGTAGTTCGTTTTAAGGGGTGGTACTGTGCAGTAGTACTCGGTCGTTAGTTTTGAAACTCGCCCAGGGACTTTTGCCCGGCGTTTCAGAAAGGCCGAGAGCCTTTTTCAGCCACCTTTATACGGAGGCTTTAACGTTCAAAACTGTTTTATTTCGCCTTGACACATCTTTCTGGTGTTTTACTTTTTTAAAATACATTTTAAAAAATTCTCCGACGGCTTCACACGTATAGCGGTGACGTCTTAAATGGGGTTGGAATGCCAGCAGCGTTCTGCCTTTTTCTTTTTTAAACCTCTGCTGCGGGAACTGATTGAATACCATTGTCATTAAATGTGGTCAAACACTGTTAAGAAATATGCACTGCACTCGTGTTTTGCAGAGGGTGGATGGTATAATCTTGATGCACCTCCAGCCAGAGACCTCAGTGCCCCAGGTTCTACAGCAGATGGTTTGAAGGTTAGCACTGACCTAATGAAGCTGATGGTACTTTTTAGTTGGTGAGATTTTTTTTACAGACTAGATTTTCTGTAGTTTTAATGTCAGGTGGTCTGGCACAGTCGCGTTTTTTATTTACTCGCTTATTTAAGGCAGGTTCCTGCTATATAGCTTAGGCGGACTTGGAACTACTCTAGTGGTCTTAGTGTCTCTGTCTCTTGAATGCCGGTATTTCAGGCATGCACAGCCATGCCCGGTTTCAGAGGATTATTTTTAGATTTTTTTTCAAAGGGTATTAGCCCCTGTCGGTTACAATACTTAATGAATCGTAAGAGATGAGTGAAAATATTGTCTAACTGGAAAGTGTGTAAAGGGTGTTAACTGGGCACAAATAGTATTTGACACTCAGAAAACCAGAACGATTATCCTCTGTCCCTCTTTAGATGGTCTAAGTCCTTTGCCTATTAGAAAATGAGACGTTTAATATAAATGAAAGAGCAACACGGAAGTGCTGATGATGTCCTCCACTTACTGTGCTTGATGGAGGCTTTGTTAACCCAGACACTCTTCAGTCACAATTTAGACATTGAGGCACTTTAAATGGAGATGAGTAATTTTTCCATAGTAATGGCTGAGCCATAGAAATGGTATTCAGGATTCATCAATCATTTTTGTATAGCTCAGGGCAGGACACTGAGGAGTGCCAAAAGGGTGGAGGTTGGGTTTTCCTGGTTAGGGACTTAATTTCATAAGCGTTTAAGCAACCAAGTGATTAAGCACAGCCTTGACTCTTAACAGACACAGTACTTTTACAGGGAAGCAGTCACTTAAAGCAGATGACTTAACTGTTGCCTTAGGCCTCAGTGACTTGATGTGTGAGTGAGGGCTTAGGGCTAGGTGCTCAGTTAGGTAGCTTTCAGTTCAGATAAAACCAAGGGGACTGGACCGATAATTTGCTTGGTTTAAAATGGTATTCTCTCTTGCAGTCTCACTTTTAATTTTTTAGTGGCGCTGGTCATCAAAATCAGGGCCTATTGAAGAACTCTCTGCTTCTGAGTTCACTTACAGAACATGTAAGATTGAGGCTCTGGTGTGGCCCAACTTCTCCCTGACACGCCTCCACCTTTGTTTTTGAGGAGGATCAGTAGGTTTGTTGAAGTGTTAAAGTAGGGGACAGACAGGTCAGTAAGGTCATGGCCATATTATTCTGCAGACAGCTGTACTTAGTAGAGGCATTTTCAGCTAACCCTCTACCAGATGGGCAGGTCTTAGCTCTGCTGGAGAATGGGGATTTTGGATGGTGCTTAGGTGCTTGGGACTGCGAGTGGGCAGCCCGGGGCTTTCACATGCCAGATACGCATCCCGCTCTACACTATATTCTCTCTCTCTCTCTCTTATTTTTCCGAGACTGTCTCACTACATGTACTAGGCTGGCTTCAAACTGGTGAAGATCCTGCCTCAGCCTTCTCAGTGCAAGGATTCTTGGTGTGTTCCACCAAGCCAGGTGGGATTTTAAATTATTCAGAGATGGTTTAACTAAACATGGCCTTAATAATTTAAACATGGATTTAAAAAAAAAAGACATTAAATATAAAGCTCCATTAAAAAGATTACTTTTTAGCCGGGCGTGGTGGCGCATGCCTTTAATCCCAGCACTTGGGAGTCAGAGGCAGGTGGATTTCTGAGTTCGAGGCCAGCCTGGTCTACAAAGTGAGTTCCAGGACAGCCAGAGCTATACAGAGAAACCCTGTCTCGAAAAACCA
>NC_034599.1:94353040-94379523 GCF_900095145.1 Mus pahari
AAAAAAAAAAAAAAAAAAAAAAAAAAAAAAAAAAGATTACTTTTATGTGTTGGCTGTTTTGTCTGTGTGTGTGTGTGTGTACATTGTGTGTTTGCTGTGCCTAAGGAGGTCAGAGAGAGTCGCAGCCCCAGGGAAGGGAGCTCCTGTTACGAGCTGCCATGTAGGTGCTGGGAGTCAGCCCTGGCTTCCTGAAGAACAGTTTGTGCTCTAACTGCTGAGCCATCTCACCAGCCCTCAAGTCACACATGAGGAACCTAGTTAATGCTCAAGTCGTGGCAACACAATTGATTTTATGACTTTAACTTAGTGATTATTCTCTTTCATATTATGGAAAAGGTTTGTGGGTTTTACTTAAAATTGGGTGGCCTTTAATGACATTTGATAATAGAGATATTGGTCTAAGTTTTTCCCCCATGCCCCACAAGCCCATGATTATGAAGAGAAAGAGAAATTATTTTTATTCAGCTCTAGCACTGCTTATTTTTGTGCCAGGTACAATCCTATAATTTTTTTTTTAAGCTCAAAAACAAGCTCACTCATAATATTCATGTGCAGTTTTATTTCATGAAAATAATAAATATGTGAAAATTAAGTTTAATTCTGTCTTGGTGCTGTAAATAGGATGTTGTATTTGTGGTCAATTTTCCACAATCAAATAGATGTTTTTGTTTTACCTTTTAAAGCATGTTATTTATATTTTTCTTCCTTACATTTCTTCCCCACTTTCTGGGGCTTGAACATGGGACCTTGTGCACATCATATACATGTATAGTTGTAGCCGTCCTTGAACTAGTGATCTTCCTTCCTCAGCCTTGAACTAGTGACCTTTCTTCCTCAGCCTTGTGGATACTTGGCACTACAGTCCAGCACCAGTCCAGCACCAGTAGGGCCTGTCTTCCCTAAAGTTTCTTTTGCCTTAAGATAATACTCACTCTTTTGTTTGTTTGTTTGTTTTGTATTTATTTTATGTAAGTACACTGTAGCTGTCTTCAGACATTCCAGAAGAGGGCGTCAGATCTTGTTACGGATGGTTATGAGCCACCATGTGGTTGCTGGGATTTGAACTCCGGACCTTCGGAAGAGCAGTCGGGTGTTCTTACCCACTGAGCCATCTCACCAGCCCTAATGCTCACTTTCTGTAAAGGTCCCAAAACTCAATTTGCTCCCTTCTGCGAATGTTCCTTGCTCACTCTAGCAAAAAGTTCTTTGTCTTTTGAACCTCTATCACCCTTCATTGCAGTTAGGGTATGTTATAGTTCCGTTCAGCTCAGATTTGATAGTTATCTTAGTTTCCTGGTATATGTACGTCTCTGGGGGAGATACTGTTTGTTGTGCATTTTGTGCTGCTTCTTTCACTCTTTTCTGCCCAAGGAGGGAGGGAGGTCGCAGGTAGATTCGTGCTCAGCTTTTCTACTTGTCTTAGCTAGGGCACCGTGACCATGGTAGCTCTTACAAAGGGAAACATTTAGCTGGGCCTGGCTTACTGGGTCAGAGGTGTAGCACATAAGTGTCATACACACACCCATGCACATACGCATGGCCTACCTTGAGCTTCTAAAATCACAAAGCTTTCCCTTGGTGATACACTTCTGCTCCAACAAGGCCACACCTACTCCAACAAGACCTCAAGTCTTTATCCTTTCAAAATACTCCACTCCCTATGAGCCTGTGGGATCCATGTCTAGTCAGACCATTGCACTACTGAACACAAGTTGCTCTACCATTTGCTCTAGTTTCCTTTATCTGTTTTTTCCTTAAATGTTATTTGTGGACTTATTATTATTTTTTGATATGTTTTTTATTTGATATGTATGTGCCTGAGTGTGCCTATGTGCCCCAGGGGCATGCAGGTGCCCTAGGAGGTCAGAAGAGGGTCTTAGATCCTGTGGAACTGGAGTTTCAGTTTGTGCTAGGAACTTAATCCCGGTTCCTTGTAAAAGTAGCAGGTGCTTGTTTGTTTGTTTAAGGCAGGGTTTCTCTGTGTGTGTGTGTGTGTGTAGCCTTAGCGGTCCTGGCACTGGTTTTATAGACCAGGCTGGCCTGCTTTTGCCTTCCAGTGTTGGAATTGAAGGCAGATACCACCACCGCCTGCTAGTAGCAGGTGCTTTTAACTGGATAGCTATCTCTTCAGCTCCTATGGTGGGCTTTCCTCCTCCTTTTAATTTGAGAGAAGGCCTCACTAGCCCTGGCTGGTCTGGAATTTCTGTGTAGTCAAGGCTGGCCTCACAACAGTCTGCCTGCCTCTACCTCCAGAGTGTTGGGATTAAATGCAGTGTGCCACTGTGCTTAGCTGTAGTGTCTTAAAAGAAAAAAAATTTAAAAAAATTAATTTTATTTTATGTGTGTTAATTTTGGCTGCACTCCTGTGTCTGTGTGTATGTGTTTGTGTGTGTATACCTAATATGTGCTCTTAGAGTCCAGAAGGTGTTGCCAGATGTCTTGTAATTGAAGTTAACAGATGGTTATGAGCTGCCATATGAGTGTTGTTACCTGCTTAGTTTTTTCTCTAGCCCTGTCTTGAAACATTTTAAATTTACAGGAGCAAATCTATCTACTGAAAGTCTTGGACTGGCACATACTGGGTGCTCGCTACTCACTTAAAAAGGTTGCTTTTTTGTTTGTTTGAGATTTTATCTTTTGTATGTGTGTCACTAGTATGTATTCTAGTTTATATATCTGTATTGTGTGCATACAGTGTCTGTTGAGGCCACAAGATAGTGTTGGATGTGCCTGTTAACTGGAGTTACAGATATTTGAGAGCTGCCATGTGGGTGGTAGTAACTGAACCAGTGCTCTAAATGAGCAATCTCTCCAGCCCCAGGGTGCTTCAGATCCCGTGATGAAAAAGAGCCTGTAACAGTCAGGTCACTTGTTAAATGTGGGACATTCACTGGATTACAGATTTGTTTTTTGAAGTGTTAACAATGTCACTGTTTCTTTTTCAGTTACTTTGTATATTTCAAGAGTCTGACATTTCTAATGAATGAGATGGCAGTGCTGCAGAGAATTGCTCTTTTTTCCAGATCACAGGGAGTGGCTAGAACAGTAACAGTACTGGGTTTTCTGTTTTTTGTTTTTCTGGTTTTTGTTTTTTTGGTTTTTCAAGACAGGGTTTCTCTGTGTAGCCCTGGCTGTCCTGGAACTCACTCTGTCGACCAGACTGGCCTCCAACTCAGAAATTTGCCTGCCTCTGTCCCTCAAATGCTGGGATTAAAGGCGTGCGCCACCACGCCCGTCTTGAGTACTATTTTTAAGTGTCAGTACTAAGGTCTTATTTGTAATGTTAGCTTGGCATTGTCAGATAGTTGGGTTTCTTTTGTTGGTCTGAGAATTGGTACACTAGCTGTATGGATTTAAGGTTTTTGTAAACTCGTCAGTCTTCAGTGGTATACATTTGATAAACAGATTAGACTGTTAGAACTTGAAGTTATTGTGGGAGATATTTGTAATCCTATAAAATAATATGGTCAGATTTGTACTTTGGAATACAAATACTGTCCTGGTACTTTAATGAGTCTAGAAACAAAGTGGTTTAGGCTTGCCTTTTAGGTATTACAATTCTTGATAAGTAGGCAGGGCCTGGATTGGAGATTAATATTTTCCACTGACATAGTATGGACATAGTGACCAGTATTGTTTGCTTGTTGTTTTGTATGTTAAGGACTTTAAAATGTACTGACTTTAAAAAATGTTTATTAGTGGGCTGGAGAGATCGCTTAGCAGTTCATGGCACTGGTTGCTCTTCCATAGGTGGAAGTTCAATTCCCACCAACCACATGGTGGCTCACAATCTACATTAAAAAAGGGGGGGGGATCTGATGTTCTTTTCTGTCATACAGGTATACATGCAAATAGAACACACATGTGCATACATAAATTAATCCTTAAAAATGTTTTATTAGTGTGAGTGCAAGATGTGTGTATGTGCATGATGTGTAGGCATGGAGTTTGGAGGACAGCTTTCTGGAGTTGGTTCTTTTCATCTTTATGTGGGTCTGGGGGATTGAATTTTAAGTTGCCAACCTTGTATGCAATTGTTAGTAGCTGTTGAGCCATCTCAGTATCCCTGAATACTTGCCACCTCTTCATAGTCCTGCATATTACATGGTGCTCCTATTACTTGGTGCTGTGAGGTGGGTGGCTCCCCCATGGGCGGAGTCTCAACTTGGTTTAGTCACCACTGTCCTTCTGACTGCTATCAAAAGTGTTTGTTGGATGACTGAGCACTGAAAAGAACCTTTCTAATTAACATAGGAAGGATGCGCTCTGAGAATGGAAAATCCCTTAGCTTTATATGAAGATGACTTTGATTTTGCTTATTTTTCCATTGTTGGTGAAAGCGGTGGTGGACTCGCACTGGGTATAGTGGACGAGTGATGATGGTGATCTGTTTCAGGTCTGGAGGTCTGATTAAATTTGGGCAGAAATACTTTGCTTTGTGCAAGAGCAAACTAATTTGTAAATACCAGGGGATTTCTGATTCGTGTGTTGAACATAAAACCATGAGTGACTTATTTTATACTTTTTTTCTTTTAGAGAGAAGCTAAATTAAAGGCCATCTGAGTAATTAGTTGTATATGTATTGTTTTTAAATTTTAGCTTGCAAGGTCTTTTTTTTTTTTTTTTAAAGATTTGTTTATTTATTTTATGTATGTGAGTACACTGTAGCTGTCTTCAGACACACCAGAAGAGGTCATTGGATCCCATTACAGATGGTTGTGAGCTACAATGTGGTGGTTGGGAATTGAAGTCAGGACCTTGGAAGGCCAGTCAGTGCTCTTAACCGCTGAGCCATCTCTCCGGTCCTCAATATTATTAATTTAATGTTTTATATTTATCCTTTTTCTTAAACGTGAGTCCTTTTTTTTATAATTAGTATGTTATTCTCTTTGAGTTTGGTGGCACATGATTTTAATCCCAGTTCTTGGGAGGTGGAAACAGGAGGACTCAGCATTGGAGACTAGTCTGGGCTACTTGGCCTCAGTGCAGCCTGTAGTCTGGTAGAAGGCTTACTTACTAGCATGTGTACCCTTGGGTTTGGCTCTCTAGCATCACAAAAAGGAAATAATAAGTTTTCTCTCCCCCCCCCCCAGGTCTGTCTGTGTCTGTCTGTCTGTCTGTCTCGGCTAGGCTAGCTTGCTGTGCAGTAAGCCTAAGGGGGTCCTGTTGTCTACCTCTCCAGCCCTGAGATTATGGGCCCAGCTTTTTCTTTGGGTTCTGAAGAATAAACTCAGGTCATGATGTTTGCACAGCACGCACTTAACTGACTGATCCATTTCTTCAGTTCTACTTTGGTTTTATAAAACAAATTTTAAATATTTATTTTGTATAGGTGTTTATGTGCACACACTTATGGTTCTCTCAACCATGTGAGTCTTAGGGAATCAAACTCAGATCTTCAGGCTTGGCAGCAGAGTGTCTTTACCTGCTAAGCCATCTTATCAGCTCTGTGTGGGTACACTTGACTGCACTATGTATGCTTTATATAAATATATGATATTATTTATCTTTTTTGTGTCTGGCTTATTTTACTTGGCATTATATCCTTAGGTTCCTCCATGTTATATCATGTGACATAATTTCCATTATAAGGCTGAGGAATAATTCTATATTATACATGTATTTTGTTTTCCATTCTTCCATAGATGGGCATTTGGGTTGCTTCTGCCTCTTGGTTATTGTGAACAAGGGTATATAAATTATATCTTTCCTATTTGTAGTTGGTACTTTGCACAATTTCAATTATCTCTAGTCAACCATGACCTAAAAATGTCAAAGGAAAATTCTGAGAAAACACAAATTTATAAACATTAAGTTGGCCTTTGTTCTGCCTGCTCTTTTTTTTTTGTTTTTTTGAGACAGGGTTTCTCTGTGTAGCCCTGGCTGTCCTGGAACTCACTCTGTAGACCAGTCTGTCCTTGAACTCAGAAATCCGCCTGTCTCTGCCTCCCAAGTGCTGGGATTAAAGGGGTGCTTGTCCTACTCTTTCTCCTATTCTGGATAAACCTTTTATATACTTTGTATATGCTTTATGTATACTTTGTATATGCGTGTTATATATATACTTTGTATATGATACCCACTCTGTTATTGTATTTAATGTTTTGTTTTGTTTTTGTTTTGTTTTGTTTTGTTTTGAGACAGGGTTTCTCTGTATAGCCCTGGCTGTCCTGGAACTCACTCTGTAGACCAGGCTGGCCTGGAACTCAGAAATCCGCCTGCCTCTGCCTCCCAAGTGCTGGGATTAAAGGTGTGTGCCACCAGTGCCTGGCCAGAGCTGGAGTTACAGGTTGTGTGCCACTGCAGTGGGTGCTGGGAACAAAGCAGTCATGGGGAAGAACTGGAAGCACTCTAACTGCTGAGCCTTCTCTTAGCCCACCTGTCTCCCCTCTTCTGCTCTTGCAAAGAAGTTTTTAATCTAGGAAATTTGCTGAACACTTCCTTTGAAGTGGAACATGGTTGGTGTAGAAATTTGGGCTTCTGGCCATGTATAATACAGGAGTCTAGAATTAGAGGAGACGAGATGGGTGATTCTATCTGATGCATTTCCCAGTCTTCTTCATAGTCAGTTGTTGGTATGGGCTGTCTCTGAGTATCATTGTGTATATATTAGTGCCTATGTATTTAGGGAAATGCCAGGTTATTTTTTCTTGGTGAAAAACCTTTGGTTAAAATTTGCCCTTCAACTGTTGGCAGGAAGATTTCTGTCTTCTCTGAGACAGGAAGCACCTTTGGGTTACTGCTGTAGCAGCTTAGTGAGGAGTTTTGTGTCCAAAGTACTATCAAGTCTGTGCATGAGACAATCTGCTCTAGTGGTCTGGACAAAGCATCTAATTTTTTTTGTTTCATTGTAAAATGAGGTTTATTAGAACTGAAATTTGAAGCTCAGTCTGGTTTCCCATGTGTGTAATTCCAGCTCTTTAGGAGGCTGAGGCAGGAGAGATCAAGTTTGAGACCATTTTGACTACAAATGAGATGCTATGAACGAGACAGAACCCAGAAATATGTTCAGGTGTGGTGATGTGTGTCTTTAGAGCCAACTGCTGCTTGGAAAGCTGAAAGAGAGGTCACTTGAACCCAAAAGGTTAGGACTGCCTAGGCAGTAAAGTGAGAACTCTGTTTTTAAAGACAAAACAGAAATTCGTTTATGAATTTGGCCTTCTTATTGGTTAAAGTAATGTTTTGTGTTACCACACCGCACCCACACCTCATCTTACTTGACTGACCATGTAAGTAGCTGGGTTTGTAACCCAGAAAAATGAAGGGTGTGCTCTTGACACTCGACCCCTCACATTTCTAATGTTGGAACCTGAATTATTTTGTGAAACCTTATACTTGGATAAGAAAAAGAATTTCTGCTTATAGATCTGTTGGCCAGAGAACATTTTTTTTTTTTTTTTCTAGTCAGTTGAAACATCGTCACAAAAGTTGGTTCAGATCCTCTCTGTGCTTTTACGGATTTCCTTTGGTTTCCCTAGGTACTGAGCATTGAAATCAGTTACTATTGCTTTCGGTTGTCTTCAGAGTGTTAGCTGTTGTCTCAGTTTGCTGAAGCTTTGTTATTAGCTACATTAAGCACTGTCGCACATATTTAGAATAGTCTTTCCTTCCTAGTACTGTTTGTTGTCTTTCATGTTGGGATTTGTTGCTTGATAGTGGGTTTTCTGCTCATTATGTCATGTTTTTATGTTTTGTATATGTGGTGAGTTTGATTAGATGTTTTAAATTGTTACAAATATTCTTAAGCTTTTGTCAATTTCAGCAATTTCACACACACACACACACACACACACATATATATATATATATATATATATATATATATATATATATATATATATATATATATATATATATATATATAATCAAGTGTATTCTCCCAGTGTGTAGTTCCTAGAAATGTTTTGGGTCTTAAATGGAGATATTTGGTTCATTTTTTTTTTTTTTTTAAAGATTTATTTATTTATTTATTATATGTAAGTACACTTTAGCTGTCTTCAGACACTCCAGAAGAGGGCATCAGATTTTTGTTACGGATGGTTGTGAGCCACCATGTGGTTGCTGGGATTTGAACTCAGGACCTTTGGAAGAGCAGTCGGTGCTCTTAACCGCTGAGCCATCTCACCAGCCCTATTTGGTTCATTTTGAGTTGTGTTTTGTGTAGGTGGGCTACAGCTTAATTCTGGTTACCTAGTTTCCATGGTCCATTTGTTGAAGCGTTTTTTCTAGTATAAATCTTTGGTACCTTGGTAAAGAAACCTCAGGTGTGTGTAGCTCCTGAGGCCCTGCTCTGTTGCACTGGATTGTGGGTCTGCTGGGTCAGTACTGGGCTGTTTTGCCCCCACTGCTCTGCAGTATAATTGAAATCAAGTACTGTGACACCTCCAGTGTTCCTCTGACTAGTTGAGGCCTTTTGTAGTACTCTGAGTTTTACAGTTTTTAAAAGTTTTGTGAAGAATGTCATTGGGATTTTGATGAGAATTATAATGAATTTCTACATGCTTTTGGTAATAATGCCGTTTAGTCTTAAGAGAAGTGGAAAAGTGCTGCTTAGTACGTGTTTGTACCTCGAAAAGAATAAAGGCTGTGATTACAGTGTAGTGTTTGAAGTGTTGGCAGTTCTGAAGCCTGTAGTCGTAAAAACATAAAATGGTATAACTAGTTTAGTAAAAACATAATTCCAAATATCAAAGCATTTTTAAGTTTTTATTGTAGTTTATGAAACTTTACGATTTAAAAAAAAGATTTATTTATTTATGTATGTGAGTACATTGTAGCTGTGCAGATGGTTTTGAGCCTTCATGTGGTTGTTGTTGGAAATTGAATTTTTTTGGACCTCTGCTCACTCAGGTTAACCTGCTCGCTCAGTCCCTGCTTGCTCTGGCCCAAAGATTTAATTATTATTATATATAAGTACACTGTAGCTGACTTCAGATACACCAGAAGAGGGCATCAGATCTCATTACATGTGGTTATTGGGATTTGAACTCATGACCTTTGCAAGAGCAGTCAGCTCTTACCCACTGAGCCATCTCTCCAGCCCCTGTTTATGAATTTATAAACAAGATTAGTTGCTGGGTGGTGGTTGCTTACTCAAACCTTTAATCCCAACATTTGGGAGGCAGAGGCAGGCGGGTGTGAGTTCTAAAACCAGTGTAATCTACAAAGCAAGTTCTAGGACAGCCAAGACTACTCAGAGAAAACTTTGTCTTGACCCCCTCCCCCCATTTGTTCTTTTTGTCTCAAACGCATTATTTAGCCAAAGCTGGCCCTGAATGCCCGATCCCTCCTGTGTTATGGGATTGCGTATATGCCACTATGCTTGGCTCTTATTTTTTGTCCTTTTTCTTTTTAAGATCTATGGAGATAGTATCTCTTAGGATGTAGGCCAAATCGGAGGCAATTGGGCATTCTGTTGTATTGTTGTCAACCTTAATCTCTTGAGACAGGTCTCTCTGGACCTGGGAGTTTGCTGATTTTTGGTTAGGCTAGCTGGCCAGCTCCAGTAACTCTTCTGTCCTTTAGTGTCCTTAAGCTTATGTGGCAAGCTCTGGTCTCACTGAGTCATCTCCCCAATTCCCCAAATGTTACAAGATGTGTTTTTAAATTTTACATGAATTGAATATACATTTTTGCCTGCTTGTATGTATGTGTATTGCTTGTGTGCCTGATGTCCATGAGACCAAAAGAGGGTGTCGTGCTTTGGAACTAGGGTTATAGACTGTTGTAAACTGTTTTTTTGGGCGCTGGGAACCAACCCAGCTCTTCCACAAGAGCAGCAAGTGCTTTAAGCTTGTTGTTGGGCTTTTCCCACTACCTCCCCTACTACCCTCCCCCACACTCCCTTTATCAGTGCACGTTTTTAAAAGCAGAATTTAGGGAAAAAACAAGATATTCTTGTTAGAGGAAAGGCACAATTTGTATGTTTTGGTACTGAATTTTATATTATGCTTTTGCACATACTGACTATAGTTTTTCGTTTTTTCTTAAAAAAAAACAATCACATTTTCTATTTCATTGCTGACTTGATCAGAAAGATCTCCAGGAATTTTTGTTACCATGAAAGTTTTTATGCAAAGAACAAAAACAAGGCTATGCCATTAATGGTTTCTAAACTTGTTTGCTTATTAGAATTTGGGAGACCTTTTCTAAAAATGCACAAATTGGGCCACATGTCCATAGACTGCATCAGCTCTGGAGTATGACAGGTGCCTGTATGACAGGTGACAGCAGTGTAGTGCTGGAATACTGTTTGTGTGAAGTTAATAGTTGCACCTTGAAAATAGTATATGCATCAGTAAATTGAAGTAGTGCTGTGTTAACCAAATTTCTCCACAAGTATAACGATTTGGTTTTAAAGATGCCAATGTAGTTAAGAGAGGGCAGTATAAGGCTAGAGTGGTTGCACATATTTAATCTCAGAGTTCAGGGTCAGCCTGGTCCTCATAGCCAGGTCCAGGCCAGCCAGGCAGCACAGTGAGACCCTGGAAACAGAGGAGTGGGAAGGCCAACTGTTTGTAAAGTACCGATCAAAATGGAGTGAGTGATCATTACAGGTGTGCATCTTGTCTTATTGTCAGTAGTTAAATGAAAAAGTATTGCTTTGCTAAAATATGAAAATGGTGGAATAGTACAGAAGTGCCCTGACTACAAACACTATAAAAGTCCCATTTGTTAGTAAGATAAAATATATCTGGGAGTCTTCTTTAGTTCTTGCTAGAATATTAAATGAAGGATGACTTGTTTATGAATCTGTTGAGGGCTTGAGAAGTTATATGTCATCCATTTAATTATCTGTGGTGTTGTTTTTTTTTTTAATATATTAATTACTTGTGGAGACTTACCTTGTAAACTGTTGACTTAACCACCTTGAGTACCAGAATGTATTTTGTTGTTTAGTTTAACTTTTTTTTTTTTTTTTTTTAAAGTAGAGGCTTTCTAAAGATTTTTTAAATGAGTACACTGTAGCTGTGTTCAGACACACCAGTAGAGGGCATCGGACCCCATTACAGATGGTTGTAAGCCACCATGTGGTTGCTGGGAATTGAACTCAGGACCTCTTAAAGAGCAGTTGGTGCTCTTAACCACTGAGCCATCTCTCCAGCTCAAACTCTGTGGTTTGATATTCAAATGTCAGTAAATAATTTGACTTCAGTAACATGCAAAATTGTAGTGTTGAACTGTTCTTTTTCTTAGTCCTTAATCCTTTTGTCAAACTGGCATGTGTGTGGTCATCACTGGTCTCTCAATACCGTAGTAGCTAGTTATTTAAAGTGATGATATATAGTGAACTTAAAAATAATAACTTGGAGCTGGATGAAATAGTGTACAGGAGGCAGAAACATGAGGATAGCTTCAAGTTAAAGATCAGCCACATCCCTTCTCAAGAGGAAAAACAAAACAACAGCATTAAACACACACACACACACCCAAAACAAGCAAAATTACCTTGATGATTTTTGTTGTTATTGTTTTGTAGCGCCTACCTATTGGAGGAGATCACAAGTTCAGCCCCCTTTCCCCAACTTGGTCAGATGATCAAAATACTCAGTCATCAAGTTTAGTGACTGTCATCTTTCTTTACTTTAAATTAAAACTCATAATGTTCTGTTAATACTATAATCATGTTAGATGCTATAAAGAAAATAGGTTACAGGATTGTGATTAGTGATAGCTGAAGGGGGTTAATGCTATTCTGAATATCTCTAATAACTTCTAATATTTTTATTATTAATTTTTATTTAATGTTTTGAGGCATTTATTTTCCTTATGGTAAACCATTAGAATAAACTGGATGGGTATAAGTTTAACAGATTCCAAGTGCTTCTTAATCAGAAATTTAAAAACAAAACTGGCTTTGGGAATGTTAAGAATAAAATTATATTTTAGGTGGATCCTCAGGTCTCATTTTTTTAGTTGAGTTTATTTTTTAAGATAGAGTTTCTCTGTGTAGCTCTAGTTGGTTGTTTTGGAACTGTGTGTGTACCAGGCTGGCCTCAACTCAGATGTGCCTGCCACTGCATCTGGAGTTTTGGATTAAAGATAATGTACTATTATGCTTGACTTGAGTTTTTTTATTTTGGGTTTTTTTGGGTCAGGGTTTCTGTACCTAGCCTTGGCTGTCTTGGAACCCTCTATGTAGACCAGGCTGGCTTCAAACTCTCATCTATCTGCCTCTGCTTCCCAAGTGCTGGAATCAAACATATACCATCATACCCAGTCTAATTTTAATTTCAATTTTATTGGCAACTATGTGTGTGATAGGAATGCTCATGTGTACATGAGTACACATGTATGTAGGTTTCTGTGTTTATGCATGTGAAGGTCAGATTTCTCTTTACATTATTTACTAAGGCAGGGTATTGCTGTTTTCGGAACTTGCCAGTTCTAGCTAGCTAGTATTCCCTGGGGAATCCCTTGTCTTCCTGTTATACTGGCCATAAGGCTCACCTGGTTCTTGCTTTATTTGGGAACCTGAACTTTCAACTTTATGGGGCTAGCATTTTGACCAGAGTCATCTCCTTGGTCTTCTTTATTTTTTATATAGTAGCTCCATAGTTACATATTTTGCCTCCTGAAACACCTTTAAAGAGGTTTAGACTTCAACATATGCCTGCAAAAAGCTGTATTAAGCCCAGTTTTGTTAGAATGAAAATAAACTTGTAAAGATGACTTTATTTTATTTTATTTATTTTTATAAATATGTACACTTTGCTGTCTTTAGACACACCAGAAGAGGGCGTCAGATCTCATTACCCACTGAGCCATCTCACCAGCCCAAGATGACTACTTTTAACTGTTGAAGAACAGTTAATATATTTGTTCTCATTTGCTCTACTACACGGGATATTTTATTGTGCAGTCATTTTTTTATTAGTGGTTCTTCATGCATTCTTATCAGGATGATATTCCAGGCTAGAGAGATGGCTGAAGAGCAAATACCGCTCTTCTCGAGAACCTGAATTTGGTTTTCAGTGGCCACATTGGGTTGCTCCTAACCAACTGCCTGCCTCTCCAGGTTTAGGGAATCTGATGCCCTCTTGACCAGTGAGCTCCTGCACACATATTTGTACCAATAATTTTTTTTTTCCATTTTGTTTTTTGAAACAAGGTTTTTCTCTGTAGCCCTGGCTGTTCTGGATCTCTCATAGTAGACCAGGTTGGCCTTGATCGCAGAGATTTGCCTGCCTCTGCCTTCAGAGTGTTGGGAGTAAAATTGCACCACCACAGCCTGGCTGAAAAAAAATTGGTTTGTTTTTTTTTTTTTTTTTGGTTTTGTTTTGTTTTGTTTTTTCGAGACAGGGTTTCTCTGTGTAGCCCTGGCTGTCCTGGAACTCACTCTGTAGACCAGGCTGGCTTTGAACTCAAGAAATCCGCCTGCCTCTGTCTCCCAAATGCTGGGATCAAAGGCGTGCGCCACCATGCTCGGCTAAAAATTTGTTTTAAAAGAAAGAAGATTTTGATATTTGGAAACATTTTACTTCTTTAATTTGGAGTATACTTTTGGTTTTGTAATTCAAAGTTAGAAAAAAAAAAGAGTCAGAAAACACTTTTTAAAAATGATTTTATTTTATGTACATTGGTGTTTGACCTGCATGTGTATCTGTGTAAGGGTGTTGAAAGCTCTGGAACTGGAATTATAGACAGTTGTGAGCTGCATGTGGGTGCTGGGAGCTGATCCCAGGTCCTCTGCAAGAGCAGCCAGTATTCTTAGCTGTTGAGTCATCTCTCCAACCCGGGACAATCCATTTTCTTAAATGATAGAGTGGCAGGTTCTAGCACAAAGCAGGGCATATAACTGGGCTATGGGAATTATTTACATAAGTGTCAAAGAAAGAAGGAAACAATGTTTTTGTTTGTTTTGTTTTTCCAAGTAGGATCTAGTTACAGGGCTGATGCTCTTGCCTTCTCCAGTGCAGGGCATGTGTGCAGCCAGGAGACTGACACGCCTGATGCCTGGGTACACTCCCTGAGTGGTTAATTCTTCACTTTGAAAAAGAGAAAAAAATAAAGCTATCTTGATTATTAGATTGATTACAAAAGATTTATTTATTTAGAGATTTATTTAAAGATTTATTTATTATATGTAAGTACACTGTAGCTGTCTTCAGACACACCAGAAGGGGGCATCAGATCTCATTACAGATGGTTGTGAGCCACCATGTGGTTGCTGGGATTTGAACTCAGAACCTCCAGAAGAGCAGTCAGTGCTCTCAACCACTGAGCCATCTCTCCAGCCCCCTACAAAAGATTTATTATTGTAATCCTATCACAGACTTTTGACTTGGGAGAAATATATTTACTCATCGTGGATGGATGATTGATTGAGAACAAGGTCTTGCTATGTAGTCCAAGCTGGCCTCAAACTCCTGATCTTGCTTCAGCCTCACAAATGTTGGGATTACAAATGTGTTCTACTAGATCTGGCTGATTTTTTTTTTTTTTTTTTTTGAGGCCTGTGGGTTTCTGTAGCCCAGCCTGGTCTGGAATTCACTGTAATAAAAAGCTGCCCTCAAACACACAACACTTTCTGTCTCAGCCTCTCTGGTGCTGATTATAAGCGTGAGCCACAATGCTTGGCTTCTTTCAGTCTTTAATACATGACTTTATATTACTAGAATAAGAATCTATGCTGAGTGGTTTATGAATAAGATTCAGTATTACGTATTATTCTAACACCTCAAGAGGCTTAGGGCTTTAACAAGGCCTGTTTATTAGATTTGTTAGTTTTGATTTATTGCTCCAGTATAAATGATTATATGTTTTACACATCAATCAATTTTGTATATAATATGGGCTATCTGAATACTATCATTTATGGTAAAATGCTATACACAAGCAGTTTCATCAGAGATTTCAGATGATGTCAAATGATGTGGAGGTTGGACTTTGTTTCTTATTGGGCTCTTTTGCAGGGAAGGTAACTCTGCCTCCCACATATGCTGTATTAGTCACTGTTGAATGGTGTGAAGGTACATCATGACCAAGGCAACTCTTAAAAAACCAAGCATTTCATTGGGGCTGGCTTACAGTTTCAGATGTCTATTGCATTATTATCATGGCAGGGAGCATGGCAGCTGGCAAGCATGTGCTGGAGAAGTAGCTAAATACATACCAAACAGCACTTTTCCCTCTTTTAAGACATTTTAAAGGCGTTATTACCAAAGGCATGTAGAAATTCATTATAATTCTCATCAAAATCCCAATGATACTCTTCACAAAACTATTTTAAAAACTGTAAAACTCAGAGTACTACAAAAGGCCTCAACTAGTCAGAGGAACACTGGAGGTGTCACAGTACTTGATTTCAATTATACTGCAGAGCAGTGGGGGCAAAACAGCCCAGTACTGACCCAGCAGACCCACAATCCAGTGCAACAGAGCAGGGCCTCAGGAGCTACACACACCTGCCTGAGGTTCCTTTTCTTTTCTTTTCTTTTCTTTTCTTTTCTTTTCTTTTCTTTTCTTTTCTTTTCTTTTCTTTTCTTTTCTTTCTTTTTTCTTTTTCTTTTTTTTAACTAAGGTGCCAAAGATTTACACTAGGAAAAAAAAAAGCCCATAAAGATTCCAAAAGACTAAGGGGGTGCAGGAAGGAGATTTTGTTTTAGATACCCATCTGTTTAAAAACCTGCCTCCTCTTCCTGAGTTTTGGGATTAAAGGTGTGAGATTTGATTCGTCTTTGTTGTGTCATTGTGTAAGTTGTTGGCATTGCATTTTAGTTTAGTACTGTTTGCCTTTGCAGGTTTTATTTTGTTTGTTATTATCTCCAGATCCAGTATTCTCAGAATCTTTGGTTTTTGTTTTTTTTGTTTTTTTTTTTGTTGTTTGTTTTTTTAAGCCACTGACATTTAAGTGTATTAAGTGCTTGTCAGTTATGTGGGCATGTATGTGTGTGCGTCCATCTGTTTGTCTGTCCCTCTCTGCTTTCCCACCTTAGTTTTCCCTAGTAATCTGATTAGAATATTTTTTGTTAGATTGGGTAATCAAATGGATAATCAAAAAGACTGAACTTCAGCCTGGTGCTGATGGTGCTTGCTGAACAAGCAGCTGTGTTACTGATGTGGGTTGACTGTGACTACATCTGTGTGCACCTTCCAGGGACGCTGTGAGCAAGAGCCCTAGCTCTAGCTCTTGGTACTTTTTTTTTCTTTGAAGACCATGTCCCTTTATATACTGCAGCTCAGGTTGTCCTGAAACTCTAGCTTCTGCCCTCCAAGTGCCGAGATTACAAAAGTGTGTTTGTGTAACGTGTATATAAATATTTCTCAATATTTTTCCTCCTAAACATTTAAAATATCTTCTTGGTGCTGTTTGAAGTAGGAGTGTTGGGAAATATAAATTACTGAGAGTTCATTGGTAATACATAGAAACTCACAAACCGTTGTATACAATGTTTTCTTGTGGCCTTCCTAAACCCAGTGGCTCTCATAGTTCTTGTGCATGGCTTTCTTGGAATTATATATAGATTCTAGATAAAGATATGGGAGTATCTAACATCTTAGAGAGTTTTACATCTTCTTTTTCAACAATGCCCCCCCCCCCATCCCTCCTTAAGGACCTCAAGTGTATGTTTGCTGTAGGTTAAAGGAGTTATTTCTAGTTTGCTGGAGATGAATGTTATAAACTGAAAGGTTTTGGGTTGTATGTTGCTGGACTCTTCTCTGTTAGTGATTGTTGTGTCTTGTCTTCTTGATGGCCTTTGTCATTATTTTCTTGTATATATGGCCTTAGGACCATGGGGCTTAATAATTTTTTTTTTGTCTTGAGATTTTTTTGGTGTTACTTATTTAAAAATTAAAAATGAAGGTGTTAGGGAGATGACTGAGTGGGTAGAGTGCATCCTATGCAGGCATGAATGGAGATGCTGTCTACCCCCCACACTGGTAGGGTGGAGACAGGCTGATGACCCAGTAGAATCTACCCTTCTATTGTTCTTATGTATAGGTTATTTATAATTTGATAGCTGTCTCAAGTTGGGAGACCAT
Organism: Mus pahari; assembly: GCF_900095145.1. Taxonomy (NCBI): domain Eukaryota; kingdom Metazoa; phylum Chordata; class Mammalia; order Rodentia; family Muridae; genus Mus; species Mus pahari. Next base: position 94,370,027 of record NC_034599.1, read on the forward strand.
TTTATCATGTGTGTGTTTGTGTGGTGTGTGCACACATGTGTGAAATCATGTGTTCAGAGGCTGTAGGAGAGGACATTAGATGTCCTGTTCTATTTATTCTATTGAAAAGTGGTCTCTCACTGAACCTGGAGCTGAGAGCCAGTGAGCTCCAGTGGTCCTCCCCACTATTCTACCCCCTGCTGCTAAAGTTACACAAGTGTGCCACTAGAACCAGCATTTTTATGTGCTTTCTGGGGATAGGAATGCAGCTCCTCATACCTGTGCTGTACGGGTTGTTAGCCCTTACCAGCTGGGCCAGCTACCCAGCTCCACTTTCACTTTCACAACCTGTCGCTGTACTGAGGATACCTATGGTTTACAACATAACAGTTCTTTTGAGTTCTGGTGTCCAGTATTCCATTTTTCTTTATTATAATAAGTTTAAACATAATGGCCCATGTCTGTGTTTTAGAGGGAAGTTGTTAACCTGAAAAAAAGTCTATTGAGCCAGGCATGGTGGTGCACAAGTTTCTCCCACCAATCCCGACCTTGTTTTTTTGAGTCAGGGTCTCTATATAATCCTTGGCTGCCCTGGAATTCACTATGTAACCCATGCTGTCCTTGAACTTATAGAGATTCACCTTTCTCTGCCTCTAGAGTGCTGGGATTAAAGATGTGCACCACTGTGTCTGGCTCACATATCCCCCCATTTTATTCTGTTCTTATGTTTTAGTCCTTGTGGAAGATTTTGAATTGAATAAAACTCCTTTTAATGAATGAGCCCTTACTCCATTGTAGTTTACAATTTGATCTATGGCTCATATATATAATTACTGGTTGAAATTACATTTGTACCAGTTCTATTCAATAAGTTGTCTATTCTTCTGTTGTATTAGTTTGGAGCCTCAGGGGTTTTAAGCCTACACTTTACCACCACACTTTACTTCCTGATAGCTTTTGGAGAGAAGACCATAAGAAGGTTGGTGTTAACATTTTGTGGGCAAGACCAAAATCCAGGAAGACTGATTTGAGATAATGGAATGGAGACTATGTTACAGAAATGAAGTAAGATGTTGACTATTTCTCCAGTTATCTCTGTATACCCTCCCCTCCGGTCTAGTGAGTTTAACCAATTTCAGTTTAAGAGATTAATGTCTGAACTCCATTATATGAAACTGTATATTAGTTTTGCTAAAATCTGTGCTCTCCTCCTCCTCCCCTTAGGACATTTGCTTCAAGATCCTATTGCACCCACCAACTCCACCTGCCAACACTATGTCTGCAAAACTTGTAAAGGCAAGAAAATGATGATGAAACCTTCATGTAGCTGGTGCAAAGACTATGAGCAGTTTGAGGAAAACAAGCAGTTAAGCATCCTAGTGAATTGCTACAAGAAACNGTGTGAATATATAACCNAGANGACACTNGCACGGGATATAATAGAAGCAGTTGACTGTTCTTCTGATATTTTGGCTTTGCTTAATGATGGATCATTGTTTTGTGAGGAGACCGAGAAACCTTCAGATTCATCCTTCACTCTGTGTTTGACACATTCCCCTTTACCTTCAACTTCAGAACCCACAGCTGATCCTCAAGCTAGCTTATCTCCAATGTCTGAGAGCACCCTNAGCATTGCCATTGGCAGTTCTGTTATCAATGGTTTGCCTACTTACAATGGGCTTTCAATAGATAGATTTGGTATAAATATCCCTTCACCTGAACATCCAAATACAATTGACGTGTGTAATACTGTTGATATAAAAACTGAGGATCTGTCTGACAGCCTGCAACCTGTCTGTGACATGGTAGCCACTGACTTATGCTCCACAGGTATTGATATCTGTAGTTTCAGTGAAGATATAAAACCCGGTGACTCTCTTTTGCTGAGTGTTGAGGAAGTACTCCNCAGCTTAGAAACTGTTTCAAATACAGAAGTTTGCTGTCCTAATTTGCAGCCAAACTTGGAAGCCACTGTATCCAATGGACCTTTNTTGCAGCTTTCTTCCCAGTCNCTTAGCCATAATGTTTTCATGTCTACCAGCCCTGCACTTCATGGGTTATCATGTACAGCAGCAACTCCCAAGGTAGCAAAGTTGAATCGAAAACGATCCAGATCTGAAAGTGACAGTGAGAAAGTTCAGCCACTTCCAATTTCTACCATTATNCGAGGCCCAACACTGGGGGCATCTGCTCCTGTGACTGTGAAGCNGGAAAGCAAAATCTCTCTTCAACCTATAGCAACTGTTCCCAATGGAGGCACAACACCCAAGATCAGCAAGACTGTACTTTTATCTACTAAAAGCATGAAAAAGAGTCATGAACATGGATCCAAGAAATCCCACTCTAAATCCAAGCCAGGTNTTCTTANAAAAGACAAAGCAGTAAAGGAAAAGATTCCTAGTCATCATTTTATGCCAGGAAGCCCTACCAAGACTGTGTACAAAAAGCCCCAGGAAAAGAAAGGATGTAAATGTGGGCGTGCTACTCAAAATCCAAGTGTTCTTACATGCCGCGGCCAGCGCTGCCCTTGCTACTCTAACCGGAAAGCCTGCTTAGATTGTATATGTCGTGGCTGCCAAAACTCCTATATGGCCAATGGGGAGAAGAAGCTGGAGGCATTTGCGGTGCCAGAAAAGGCCTTGGAGCAGACCAGGCTCACTTTGGGCATTAATGTGACTAGCATTGCTGTGCGTAACGCAAGTACCAGCACCAGTGTAATTAATGTCACAGGGTCCCCTGTAACGACATTTTTGGCTGCCAGTACACATGATGATAAAAGTTTGGATGAAGCTATAGATATGAGATTCGACTGTTAAATCAGTGGGTCTTTAAACCTACCCCTTGGTAGGAAATAGCCACAGTTTTACGGCAGCTATGGTTCTGTTGGTTTAACTTGCCGGAGCTCCTGCATATAGATCACTTGTATCAAGTGTTTTCATTGCTAAGTTATATGTGTTAGTGTCGGGGAAATAGTTTGCAGATAATGGAGGAGTAACCCTACAACTATATGTTCTTAGTTCTTACAGAACCTCATAGTTTGAGAACAAATGCTGATGCAATTGATTTATACAAAATGAACTTTGGCAAGGAAATAACAATAACCTCATTGTTTATGGTCATGCTTTGTGCATAATCAAAGTTGATGATTAAAATGTAAGGAAGTGGTATCTAGTCAGTCCATAAAGATTGTGCTAATTTTTTTTTTTTTTTGTGGAAAAGTAGCCATTAGTTTATCAGGAGACTTTATGCTGCCTTCAGATGCCGCATTGATATTTCTCCTGTTGAAAAGCTGATGTGTCCAGCTCAACCTTTGTGCTGACATAATACCATTTCTGATCATGAAAATTGGCTACTGGCGTGTATGTAGCAGTTCTTAAATCAGCAGTATTATGAAAGAAAATTTCCCCCTCATTAGAATGTTTAAGAAATCTGTCTTTTAAAAAAGTGAACAAATAAATTCTGTCAGACCACAAATGTTAAGCTGTTTATGCTTTAAATATTTATGAGTTCAGCCCTCCTTTCTAGTTATCTGATTTACTTCTATGAGAAAATCCTAAGTCCTTTCACTTTGAGCAATGTTCTATTTGGTAAATAAAGTGAAGAGCTGTTTTATTCTGAATATAACTGAATTTATATAGTTCATGACAGAATTTTTAAAAAATATAAAAAGAATTTAAAAATTGGGTTTTATTTAAAGGAATTCTGGAATAATGCCCCAAACGAGCCCAGTCTTATGCATTATACTTATTGCCATTGACAACTTCTTTTTTATTTCCTATTTGCCACGGGCTTTCTTGAATATGCTCCTTTTTTTCTTTTTTTCTCTTTTCCTTTTTTTTTTCTTTTTTTAGGGTGCTGCTCAAAATGAAGGCTTCTTTATCAAGGCCTTAATAAAAAATGCCTTTAATGAAGCCTGTGCATTTAGGTAGATCTAAAGCTCGGAGGATTTTCTTTAGAATGCTCTTTTGCATGTAAAGCACAAACTGTTTTAGTTTTAATGTACTTCTTCCTATTAACTTTATGGGGAAGATAAACATTCTGTTGACGGGAAGTCCTAGTCAGTTGCTTCAAAGAGCACAGCCCGGGCTAGACAAGGACTGACTAGGTGTGGAGAGAACCTTGTGATTTCAGGAGTTGCTGCTTGGGCGGTGCTTATTTTAAGAAAAATACTGCTAGGGAAGTTCCAATTTCTACTGCATTCACCATCTAGTGAGGTCTATGTGTTGAAGTTGTTTTGATTTGGCACACAGCATGTTCAATGATGGTTACTCGCCTCATAAGTACGTGGAGAAGAATCCTTTGGACACAGAGCAGATGACACCTCCTGTTTTGTAGTGTATCCTGGTGTCATTTTCTGTGGATGTGGTCAGGTAGTTGTTTTGTTGTTGTCATTGGGCTTTTTAAAAAAACAAAAAAATAAAAAAAACACCAAAAAAATTTTTTTGGTCTCTTTCGGTGGGGCGGGGGTGGGCTAAAGCCATAGGAAGAAAAATGTGATGTATGTGTCCAGTATGTACCATTTTGTTTTGTTTTGCAAGAAGAGTTGAACTATTTTTGATAACAAGAGTAAATGGTGGAAAATGCTTCTTAGTTGTCTTGTCTTTATTTGCTTACCAAGTTTTGGATTTTATTTAAATCTTTAAATGATAGCAGTGTCTTATGAAACATGTATTTACCTGAAATTTGTAACAGTTTTTGTGTTGAACCATATTCCCTGCTATATAACCGTGTAAATCTGTTTTTTATTCACTAATGATCACTGCAGAAATGACTAGAAATGAGATTGTATACATCGATAATTAGGCTATATTTTGCAAATCTCCTAAACTTTCCTAATATCTTAAAATTCATGGAGTACCTCATTGCTTCCCAAATTTGATCACTTTGTTTCTTGATGCATGGGAGGTCGGCAATATAGACAAAGTGGACATGAGATGTGAGGACCTTGATTGATTTGTAATATTGCCAATGATGAATTCAGGTTGTTTTTAGCACAAGTTTCTCTTTTTTATGCTGGTATTCTCACTGCCACATTTTTGGAAACCTGTATCACACCTTAAATCTATCAATAAATGATAGTTTTCTAATTCTATGTTGTAGAATACTGAGGAGTTTGGGATAGCATGTTTTGAATGGTCTGTATTAGCGGGGGCGGGGAAGGGAGAACTTTATTACAGTGCCTTGGTTTTTTTATATTGTTTTTCTTTATGATGTGTGTGTGTGTGTGTGTGTGTTTTAAATAATGTTGACAAATGAATTAGCTGTGAATTTATTGAAGTAACTGGACTTATCCATCAGGTTATGAAATTACTAAGCAAGAAAAAACCAAGACTACATTTAAATTGGTGTATTATGAATAATCTGAGTCCTTGCCATTAGAGAGTTAAACTTTTTCTTTTTTGGTTAGATTTGTTGAGTGTATATTTTCTTTATGAAGTCCTAGGGTAAAGGCTCTGTGTAATTGCTTTCTTTAAAAAAATGATAACCTTACTGAAGAAAAGTAAAATTGTTAAACAAATGAGTAGAATTTTTTTCCCATAGGAACAATGCTTTTAGGACATAAAACTCAAGACAGTATAATCTAGAGCTAATATTCTGGTTTCATCTTAGATACTCAGTAGCATGCCTTTTAATATATAGATGAGGTTAAAGTCACCTTTGATCCTGGAGAAGCCCTGTACCCTAAAGGAAAACACTTCTCTGGTTGATAGATTGTATTCTGAAGAGTTTTTTTTTTTTTTTTTTGGTTTTTCGAGACAGGGTTTCTCTGTATAGCCCTGGCTGTCCTGGAACTCACTTTGTAGACCAGGCTGGCCTCGAACTCAGAAATCCACTTGCCTCTGCCTCTGCCTCCTGAGTGCTGGGATTAAAGGCGTGTGCCACCACGCCCGGCTGAAGAGTTTCTTTATAATATTCCCAGAATTCTAAGAATAATTCTAAGAATAATTCTTCCAAGAATTATTTTTGCAAAAACTCAGCTGCGCTTCCAGGCATAAAGCTGAGTTGTATCTAAAAGCAAAAATGTATAGTGAACACAATCTGTACATATGACAGCTTTATTTTGTTTGGCAAAAGGGGAAAACAAGTCATGCACCATCTCTATTCAAAGCACGTACAAAGCCAAGCAAGTGATATCTGAGTTAGTGTTTTGGTATTTTCTTTCTTCCTTTTTCTTTCCTTTTTTTTTTAAAAAAAAAACAAAAAAAAAAACCCAAAACATTTTGAACAGTAACAGATATGATAGATACAGGGAAATATACAGAATTTTATTAGTTTGATTACCTTAGCAATTATGCTATGAAACCCTCCTTTCATTAAATAATATTTAGATTAGTGGTTCTCAACCTGTGGGTCGAAACCCCTTTCACAAGGGTTGCATAACACATATCAGCTATTTACATCATGATTAATAATAGTAAAAGTACAGTTATGAAGTAGTAAATAATTTTATGGTTGGGGTCACCATAACATGAAGAACTGTATTAAAGGGTCACAGCATTAGGAGTGTTGAGAACCACTGCTTTAGATTATAATTCATCTGTTCCAAGGTCCCTGGGGGGTATTGTCACAACTTGACATTTCCAGTTTGTTAGTAAGGAGTATACTTAGCTTCATCTTTACCAAAATGTCAAATACATACTAACCTAGTTCCTTAGAAGTTACACTCCTTGCATTCATTTCTAAGAAAGGAATAGGGTGAAACACTTGTTTATAAAGAAAGTATAATTCAGGTAACCCAAATTAAATAGTTCTCCCACTGGATGGTGTTGATGGGTTTTTTTTTTTTTTTTTTTTTTGGTTTTTCGAGACAGGGTTTCTCTGTATAGCCCTGGCTGTCCTGGAACTCACTTTGTAGACCAGGCTGGCCTCGAACTCAGAAATTCACCTGCCTCTGCCTCCCAAGTGCTGGGATTAAAGGCGTGCGCCACCACGCCCGGCTTGTTGATGGGTTTTGATCAAAGTAAAAAGCAAGAGCTGCGTGAGGGTGGAGGGACAAGGTAGAAGAATAATTAAAAAGGGCTGAGGTGCAGCGTGGTGTGTGCTTGCCAGGTTTTCATTCCTAGCACCACAGATAAAGTACAAGTTGCATATGTTTCAGTGCAGCTAGTGAGGTTTAACTGGCTCAGCCCTGTGCTCCTGTTGTTTAAAGGATATCAGAGCTGAATTTTGTGCTTTTGGATAAGTCTTAAAATACTTTACAGTACCCAGCTAATAAAATTCTTTAAACCTCTACCCCCACTTTTTAAAAATAACTATTACCCTTTTGTATTTTTGTCTGAAATTAAATCATTTCCTCTTCCTACTAAATTTGGATAGGATTGGTGGCAACGTCATATAATTGTTTTTAAGACAAGGTTTCATTGTGTAGTCCATGCTGACCTCAAACTTTGAGCCCTCAATCCTCACCGCAGTCGCCTGAGCACTGGCATTATAGTAAACAGTGTATTTAGGGTAATATAGATGTGCATTCTCTTGTCTCCTGTCTTAACTACCTAAATCCTGAGATTTTAGGCATGTGCCACCAATCATGTGAGATCTTTTGTAAATGATTTTCCTCAGTTTAGTCACTGTTAGGTTTTAATTATCTGGGTTAACTCCTAGTTGTAATAGTTGCTAGTTTCTATGATGGTTATACGGAAGATTAGTTGAGTCTTAGGGAACTAGAGGATCTTGGGACAGGAGGGGTTGCAGGGCTTGCTAATTTCTAGTATTAGTTGATATTACATTTCTTAAATTATCGTTTTCTCCATGTGTGACTTTCCACCACCCAAGGTTGATTATTTCACTGCGTGGCCTTTCCATTCAGAAGAAAACTAGGATGGAGAGGAAGGGTGGCTACTCTGACCCTTTAAGGTCGGGAAAGAGAGTTGCTCTGATTTTAGAAATGTCCATTCTTTTTAGGTTGTTTTTTTTTTTTTAATTCTCTCTCTTTTTTTTTTTTTTCAGCATGAAGGGTAACAACAAGCATATTGTAGGGGTTGGCTGCACTGTGGCTGTTGAAAAGTATAGGATTCTGAATTTACCATTCTAGTAAAAAAGGCTTTCTACTGTGGGTGAGAATAATGGTTTTTCCTCCAAGGTTGATAATAACGAGGTGGATGAAATACCTGGTATGGTAGGTGTTTTCCACAGGAAGTAAGGGACACTGTTTAGTTTGTGCCTCTTACTTTTGACTTAGTCTAGTATTCAAGAGGGGACGGAGTGCGTATATAGTGAGAAGTTTCCATGGGATGTCACATTCCTTAAGTCTTCAAGTAAGCCTTCTGCTAGAAATGAAGATAGGTCATTAATTTGTAGATTAATACATTATCCAATAATTGTCTGCAAATGTTAGTAAGTCCCAAATTCTGTACTTGTCTTCATTTTCAGAAAAATTTTCATGAGATTTTTGTACAAGGTCCACAGTCAGATGCAGAGGCTGCCAGAGCTTGCCAGCAGAGCTGGAAGGGCCCAGTGGTTGGTTACAATACCTGAGAATGTAAAGTGACTTAGCAGTTTGGCAGGTCATGGTGAAATTACATTAAACCAGGTAAGTTCAAGGTCCCTGAACTCCAGTACATAGAAGTCGTTTCTGAGATGTTTTGGCAGTGCTTTTGTTACTAGGACAAAGCCAGTTCTAGAGGCCCTTTTTCAAGTTCCAGAATTTTTGACTCAAGTGAGGTTTTCTTCCAGGTTCTGTAGGAGCCTGCGGTACCCCAGGGAAGCTGGCAGTACCGAGCGAGGCAGCTTCTGCTACTGTGCAGAGAACTGTGTGTGTGTGGCCTTGGTTCCAAGAGAGCCTCCACACAGTGAGGGTGGCAAAGTGCTGACTGCAGACTTTGGAAGGTGATTGATGACAGTATGTTACTTCCAAGGAAGAGCTCTGCACATTTTCGACAAACTGGAGGGGTCTCCTGTGCTGAACTACTTAGAGCATTTTAGTTTCTAGTGCACATGGAGGAATCAAACCCTTTACAAAGCAGTGCACAAACTAGAACATCTCTACACACCATCCTTGTGTAGATAATGGCAACTACTCTTCATCCACCGACTGAAGCTTTCCACACTTCTCAGAAAGGCTTGAAGTTACTATTTTATTGCCCTTGTTTCCAAGTTCAGAGGGAGATACAGGTTCATCTGATTCATAGTCTTCAAATGAGCTGAAAAGATAAAACAAGATTAGTTGATTAAGAAAATGAGTTTACAAACATTTGGGTAGACATCAATATAGCAATGCAGAGATTTTATGAGTACCTGAAAACCCACCCTTGCCCAACATGAATATAACTGAGCTGCTCGGAAGAGTGCACAGACTAATAAAGCTCAAGTCCATGCTAGGATCTGTTGGAAAGCAGTTAGAAGCTTTTGGAATGTTTGCACTGGTATTTCTACACGGGAACACTATCATTCACACATTTTGTATTACAGCCTCTCTCCTTGCCCCCTAGTGACATACTTAGATGTACCAGTGTGTCTGTTGCAGACATCAAGTCCACTTGTGGATTCTCCGTTTTTTTTTTTTTTCTTTTTTTTTTTTT
>NC_034599.1:94379668-94396693 GCF_900095145.1 Mus pahari
GCCTGCCTCTGCCTCCCAAATGCTGGGATTAAAGGCCACCACGCCTGGCTTTCTCCTCCATTCAAATGCCCTTTGAAGCTTGAAATGTCATGTCTCCCAGTTTCAATATTTATTTCTTGTGAATGATGGTTGCCTGCCCTGAGGTATTCCAGTTAAATATTCTTATACTAAATTGAGCCTAGAAAAATACATAAGGTCATTGGCTGAATTACGTTCTATGCTAACTGCTTGACATCACTGGTGTAGCTTAGGAACTTAGGCATGCTAGAGAAGTGCTTTATTCTGAAGCCACATATCCAACCCCCTAACCTTTTTTTTTATGTGTATGAGTGTATGGCCTGCATGTATGCGTGTGTACCATGTGTGTGATGCCCAGAAAGGCATCAGAAGAGGGCATTGGATCCCTTGGAATTGGATTACAAATGATTGTGAGCTGCCATGTGGGTGCTGGGAACTAAACTTGGGTTCTTTGTAAGGACAAAATGTGCACACCACTGAGCCATTACTCCACAGCCCTCTCTCCCAAACCTAATTTGAGTAGAGAAACATTTTTTAAAAATGTCTACCTAACATTTAGGAAACTTCCCTGTGGTTCTAGCTCATGCTGATGCTTGCTTGTTGACTGCAGAAACCCCAGCTATGTCCTTAATTTGTTTCTATTCCATTACTCTATCCGTGAGGTGTTGTGGATCTGTCATGGCAGTGAGCTATGCTGGTAAGCTTGCTTTACAAGGTGTGGAGTGGTATCAAAGTTAATTCTAACAACGACAAATCAGGACTGCTTATTCCTGTCAAAATGGGAGACATTTTTCTTTCCTTGGTCTCTAACTTGTTATGTGCAAGCTGTTAGTGTCTTAATACCTCAGTGCGAGTCTGAGAAAAAGGCCTATTTCAGAGTTAAGTCAGAAGTGATACTAATTCTGTAAATATCTGAACTCAAATTTTGCTGAGCTTGAACCAAATGCTGCAATACAATGTTATAGGAATGACTGAATGAAATGGAACCAGCCTCTTCTAGCTCTGGTGGTCTGGGAGAGGGACACACACACACACACACACACACACACACACACACACACCCTGGAATGGTGGCTAAAGGGGTAAAGTGTGGGTTCTGGAGCTAAGACCCTTAAGATCAGATTCTAATCTGGGTCTGGTCAGTATGTGACTTGGGACATGTTACTGGACCCTTCATTAACATCTTTACCTCGTGAGTACTACTTCCCCACCAGCTGGAGGTGATCAGGGTTTAATACATCAGAAACTGCTAAATTTGTAGCTCGTGTTTTATAGAGAAGTACTAGGGCTTATCTGAGCATGACTGTGACACATAACCCTATTGAGGGCAAGATTATTTGTGAATAAAAACAACCCCCTTTCCCTAACACCATACCAGCTAGGTACCACATCATTCCAGCACTCTGGTGGCAAGGGCATATCTTGGTTTATACTGTTGAGTTCCAGGCCAGCCACACAGGGCTACAAAACAAAAGGCCAAACCAAAAGGGTTGATTCAGTAACTGTCATTTTAGTTAGTGTTGTGGAAACCTAGTAAGGCAGTATCTGGAGATACATTTGACTTACAACTGGGAGGATCTGGTGGGCATGTAGTTAGAACAGTCTAAGGATAGAATTAAATTTACACACTGCCGGAGGCCACCTTATGGTCATCCAGCTTAGAACTAGTGAGGTTGTTGAAGGATCCCAGCATTGTGAGGTAGGCTGTGGACTAAACTCACTTGCACTCTTGGGTAACCTTGATCTTTTTCATGTTTACACACCACTTCTGTGTGCTTTTAAACCTCTATGTCCGACCTCAGCCTCTGGCTACACTGAGAGCCCTTATACATCTCGCTGCCTACTAGATGCCTTTTCTAGGATGATAGCATTCCTAAACCTGAACTCACGCTCCTGCAGTAGTGAGGCAGAATCCCAGCAGTAGCCTTTTCTTCCTCCCATCTTTGAATCCAGCTCAGCACATTGGACCTATGGACACAGCTGCTGCTTCCTGCTTTCTTGCTTGAATGTTGAAGTTTTTTAGGGACTGGATTTCTTGGTTTCTCTTCTGCCATGGACCCCTTGCTGCTGCTATACCTAGACATGTTTGGGATTAGTTACAGTTTTGGGGTTTAGTGCCATTTTTTTCTAGTTACCCAAAATACCTGTCCTTCTGGTAAAATGTGTTCTATTTGTTTTTTGTTTTGGTTTGGTTTTTTTGGTTTTTCGAGACAGGGTTTCTCTGTGTAGCCCTGGCTGTCCTGGAACTCACGCTGTAGACCAGGCTGGCTTCAAACTCAGAAATCTGCCTGTCTCTGCCTCTTGAGTGCTGGGATTAAAGGCATGCGCCACCACACCCAGCGCGGGGAGGGGGGGCGGTTTCCATTTGTTTATCTGAGATAAAACATTTTTCTTTCTAGGCTACAGAGCTATAGCTCAATGGATATTAGTGCTTACTGCTCTTGCAGAGGATTTGAGTGTCGCTCTCAGTACCCATTTCTGGTGGCTTATGGCTACCTGTAACAACCCCTGCAGAAGATCTGACAGCCTCTGTGGCCCCCATGAGTACCTGGAGGTGTGCATTCTCTCCTTTCTCCTCCCTTTCCCCATTCCCCATCCAGTACTTATGAGCAGAAGCAGTTGGGTCTCCTGAGTCTAGGCCAGCCAGTGAGACCCTGTCTTGATAAAGCTGATTGCTTTGGAGGTGTTATCTGTTACCATTTTTGAGTGAGCAGGGGACTCAGGATGGAAGCAGATCACAGTTCAGCATTCACAGCTTTCTTAGGGATACTGTTAGTACAAAAGTATAAAGGCAGACAATGTTCAAAATTCTGTCAGCAGTATCCCTACTTTTAGAACCTAGCTTTCCTGAGGTTTTCACTCAATCAAGTTTTTTAGGGAAAACTATTATGCTGGTTCTGCAAATCCTGGGATGGAAACACTAGAGTTTACAGAGTTGCTCTTGGCACATACATGGTGTGACAAAGGTCTCTATGTAGTTTCAGGTGTTGACTGGGAGTAGTGGTTTGGGCTAAGTTTCAGAAATTCTGATTATTTACAGAAACAAATGGCTAGAATATTTGACGCCTCCTGGCTTGCTGTGGGAAATCTCAGACATGGTGGGTACAAACACAGAGTAAAATGGTCACTAGATCTTTACTTGGGAACCTTTTATAACCAAGAGGTAGAAGTGTGGATTGATTATATTTAACTCACTCCAGATCCTCCCACTTCTGCACTCTTCTTAGTACTGGGAATCCAGGCTGGCACTACCACACAGCCTTTGCAATAATACTGGGATTAGAACTTGGGGAGCTTTGTGCGTTATAGGCAAGCACTTTACCAACTGAGCCACATCCCTAGCCTCATCTCTCTCTTAAGAAAGGTCCTACTAAGTAGCCATGGCTGGCCTGAAGGAGAGAACTGACATGCATAGGATGACTCTGACCTCCACATGTATGTCATGACATGCACATGCTCGCACATATACACACATGCAATAAAAGTTCCTAATGTCTACCATCTCACTTTCCTGTCTCAAAGTTGATGTGCTTTAAGAATACTCAGTAGAAAAGTTAAAATTCTATTTTAAATGAGTGTTCTGTCTGCATATTGCTGTGTGTGCATAGAGGCCGGCAGAGGGTGCAAGACCCCCTGGCTCTGGAGTTTTAGGTGGTTATAAGTGGCTATGTAGGTGCTAGCAACCAAATCTGGGTCCTTTGCAAGAGCAGCAAGTGCTGAGCCATCCTTCCAGCTCCTTAAAATCAAAATACTTCCCCCCCCCCATTTAAAGATAAGCTTTCCTTATATAGTCCAAGCTCACCTCAGATGCATGGTGTTCCCACCTCAAATGCCCAAGTTTTAGGATTATAGGTGTGTGTAACTATGTCTGGACCATAAACTACAGTGGACAAGTTACTGCCTTAGGGAACATCCTAAAGCATTCAAGTCTGTTCTGAAAGACACTGTTACTTAGGCATACTGAGGCATAGATAATAGCTATTTCTATTGCTTGACCAAAGGGGTTTTTAAAACTATTGTTTGTGTATGCGTGGCTGGTAAGTGTGTTTGTGGTAATGTGTGGAGGTCAGAGGACAACTTTTGTGAAGTTGGTCCTTTCCTTCCACCTTTATTTGAGTTTGGGGGAATCAAACTCAGGCCTACAGACTTTACTAAGCACCTTTACCTGCTGACTCAGCCTGATGCTCCTCATGCTGCACCTCATTCAATTTAGATGTGTAGCTGTCTGGTCCCCCATGCCTATGCTTGTGGAAACCAGAAAAGGGTGTTGGTGTTTTCTTCTGTTATGTTCTACAACTTTCTCTGAGAAAGTCTCTTTCCCTGAAACGGGCTCTGTTTTCTCAGCTAGGCTGGAAGCCAGCAACCTGCTTTAGAGCTCAGGTTACAGGTATTTTTGGGAACTCTTGTTTGACTGTATGGGTGCTGGAATTCTAACTTACTTTGTTGTAAGTTAAAATAAGTATGCTAATTATAAATAACTGTATAACCTTTCCTCATATAGGGAATGTAGTTTTTCTGGGTTCATTCCCGGGTTGAATTTTTATGCTGGTCTCTGTTGTGATAGTGTGTGTCAGCCATGTTTATCTGCAGTGTCTGCAGCCTCAGGCCTGGAGTCATTTATCTGCTGTGAGGTAGAGCTTGACAAAAGGGCAACCCATGACTGTTAGAAGCGTACAAATTTTAAGTACTCTTAGAAGGTTATATGTGCTGGGCTTGGTAAAGACATCTTTGTTGTGGTATTGGGTGGAATACTGTTGCTCTCTGTGTGTGCCATACAGCAAGTATTTGCTCAGGCACTTCCATAACAGTCTACCAGGTGATACGGTTACATAGAAGGCAGAAAAAATGGTTGTTTGCCTTAGAGAAGCCTACAGTCCGGTGCTAAGATGGGTAAGTCCATCTGTTTCCACTCACAGGCTAGGCTCTGTTGGACATACTACACATTCCATTTCACAATCCACTGTTTACACAAACAGATAGTTACTGTATCTATGATGCCATGTCCTAAGCTCTAGGAATGTTACTTACAGCTGACTAAACTCTACTGGAAGAAGGTAGGGAAATATGGCCATGGTCATAGAAGTTGTAGAAGTAAATAGCTACTGCTTTTTATTACAAAGAACTTTGTTCTAAGAATTTATTTTCCTTCTCCCCCCTCCTCCTCTTCTTCTTCTCCTCCTCCTTTTTGATTTTTTGTTTGGTCAAGAGAGGGTTTTTTTCAGTGTAGCCCTGGCTGTCCTGGAAGCCACTCTGTAGATCAAGCTGGGCTCAAACTCATGGAGATCTCCTGCATCTGTCTCCTGAGCGCCAACACCACCTGGGTATACATTGTCTTCTTTAAATCTTAAAATGCTTGGTGTTACAGAGGTTTCATTGTGGAGGGGATTCTGTAGCTTGGAAACCTGGTAAGTAGTGAAGCAAGGATTTGAGCTTAGTACTGTCTCAGTCCAAATTTCATGTGTGTGCTGTTAACTTTACCCAGGGTGGGCATAGCGCCTGTTCCTGGTAGCTGGGTGCCAGGTGTTTACAGGTACTGTCCCTGATTCTCACAGTAACTCTGGAAGGTAGTTACCAAGTCTTCTGAAACTGAGCTGGAGGAGTCAGCTAACCCGTGCAGCTGGTGACTGGGTGGCTCTGAGTGGCTCCTAAGCCTCTTCCTTTTTCTAATATGAACCTGGCAATTTCTGCATGGCATTTATCCCTGACTTTTCTCTATTTCTTCTGGAGGTGAAGCCCTAGGTTGGAGCCTTTGGACTTTTAGGCATAGACCCAGCTTCTGGACCAGTGTGACAGGCCTGCTGTTTCCTTTGCTGACATTCTAGCGCTTGCTGCACAGGCTGCTGTCTTCTCTTCCCTAGAGACCTCAGCTCCCACATGTATTCTCTGTAAGCCTTATCTCCCACCACGTGAGACAAGAGGTCTGTGACAAGAGTGTCTCATATGCACTGGTTGAATTTCATTCTAGCTGGTGGCTGCATTGCTTCTCATGACCCTTTACCTGACTGTGTCCCTGCCCCCTCTTCCTTCACCTGCGACCTCTGCCTCCTTTTCCCTCCTGTGTCCTTGCCTCATCTTCATTCCAAGCACACTGGTACTCCTCTTAGTACGACCACAATTTGAAATATATTTTTGCTTGATCCAATTGTATTTTCTCTTTAACTGATACTTTCTCTTGTGTTACTCAAACATAGTAGGTATTTAGACCCGATGTCCCCCAGCCCCTTTCTTTAAGGCAGGTTAAAAAATATGGGGGCGGGAGGAGTACCACCACCTTCTGTTCTCTGTGGGCATGCACACACACACAGAAAATAAACTGGGCTTGGTGGTGTATACTTTTAATACCAGCACTTGAGAAGCAGAAATAGGTGGATCTTTAAGTTCAAGGTCAGCCTGGTTTACACAGCCAGTTCCAGGCCAGCCAGGAACCGCCTGGCATGGGTGCTCGGAACTGAATGCCGGTCTGAATGCAGGAGTAGTGTGTGCTCTTAATCACTGCAGTGATGTTTGGTTGGTTGGTTTAGTTTGAGAGATTTATCGGAGTTAAAACTATTAGTAGTTCGTTCCTCTTATTTTCCGGGAATTAGCTGATATCAACAATCTTTATTGTTTGTGTATAATTAAAGAGGTGATGGTTTGAAAGAGAACTGTTTTCTGTAAGTATATATATTGAATTCTTGGACCTCACACTTCCCTGCTATGACAGACTCTTAGATTTCTGGAACCATAAGGCAAATTACACTCCTTTTTCTATAAGTTGGTTTTGGTCATGGTGTTTTATCACTGCAACAGAAAACTGTTATGTTTATACTTCATTACTTAAACAATTTCCTTTTTGGGGAGTGGAGGGTTGCTAGGGACTAATCTCAGGGCTTTGTACATGATATCCCACTAAGCTTCACCCTCAGCCCACAGCAGCTTATAATATTTCACTGTTTACTGTATTTAGGCCCCATTTATTTTCATGATTTGTTGTCTTTAAGAAGTAAATATTTGTGTTAATGAACTCAAAATGTGTTATTTGAACCTCACATTATGAAAAGATGCAGAATCCTGAATTCAAAGTTTTCTTTTTAAAAATGATTTATTTTTGTTTGTGCGTTTTGCCTATATGTAAGTGTACTATTGTGTGCAGTGTCCTTGGAGGCCAGAAAAACACATTGGTTCCACTGGGATTACAATCAGTTTTAAGTTCCATGTGGGTGCTGGGAACTGAACCTAGGTCATCTGAAAGAACAGCAAGTGCTCTTTTAACTGCTGAACCATCTCTTCAGACCCCAAAGTTACTTTCATACTAGTACTTGAGTGGTATTTATGATGTTAAGCTTGACCATCTGCTTGAAGGGGCATACATCACTAGGCGTGCCTGGGAGGGATTTATATATATACATAAGGTAAGCTGAGGTGGTGAAAATGTGGTATCACTAGGCCATGGCTGGAGTCCTGGACGGAACCAAAGGGGGATGGAGCTCAGCGCAGCAGTCGTCTGTGCTTCCTGGCACAGGGTTCCTCTGCCTCTGGCTTCTGACGCCATGATGGCCTAAAGCACTTGGAGCTGTGAGCCAGAATAAACCCTTCATTCCCTCAGCTGTCTCTGTAGGGCATTTGATCACAGAATGGAGGGAAATAATTAATACAATGTTGCTTAATTTCTTTTTGCATTCACTTTGTGGGTAATGTATTTTTCTTGCCAAAGATTTTCAGTTCTTTCTTATTTTGTGTGATGAATTCATGCTCATGGAGGGGTTGGCCAGCTTATGTGATAAGCCAACTCTGTCTTCAGACCTGTTTTGGTATAACCCATGAACTAAGAATAAATACTTTTACTTTTTTTGTTTTGTTTTTTTGAGACAGGGTTTCTCTAGACCAGGCTGGCCTCAAACTCAGAAATCTGCCTGCCTCTGCCTCCCGAGTGCTGGGATTAAAGGCGTGCGCCACCACACCCGGCTCTACTTTTACCTTTTTTTAATTTCAAAGAAAAATCACCGGAATATTTTGTGATGTGAAACACTATGCGACTAGTGCCTCTGAGTTTATTTTTAAAGTTCTATTGGAATTTGCATGCATTTGCTTATATTTTATCTGCATCTTCCACATAGTTGTAACAGGATCTACAAGATCTGACATACTTGTAATCAGGGCAGAGGAAGAAAAAAAATGCCGATTCTTGCCAAAATTGTAGAAATTATTTCTATTATTTTCTAGAGGTATTTTTAAACCCCAGCATTTCAATAAAAATAACAAATAATGTTTTCAACTTGTCCGTTCCATTCAGTATCATGCAGCAGTTTTCTTTCTTTCTTTCTTTTTCTTTTTTTAAAGATTTATTCATTTATTATATGTAAGTACACTGTAGCTGTCTTCAGACACTCCAGAAGAGGGTGTCAGATCTTGTTACGGATGGTTATGAGCTACCATGTGGTTGCTGGGATTTGAACTCCGGACCTTCGGAAGAGCAGTCGGGTGCTCTTACCCACTGAGCCATCTCACCAGCCCCAGCAGTTTTCATTAGAAACATTTACTTTCTGGGTGTGTGAGATGGCTCAGTGGTAAAAGGTACCTACTTCCAAGCTTTCCAACCTGAGTTTGATCTCAGGATCCTACAAGGTGGCAAGAATGTGCACCATAGCATAGGAACTGTTAAAAAAAACCACCCCCAAAACCAACAACCAACCAACCAAACAAACAAAAAACCAACAACAGAAGAACTTCCCCATTTCTAAGACACTAACTGTATTTTTTAAGGGTACATTTTTTCATTCCTCTGAACACTCATTTTGATGCCTTGTTCTATCTCTGTATTAACTTCTTCCAACAGTCAGTGTCCTCATATTGTATTTTGTTGATATTTCTCAACTGTCTGGTGTGTGTACATTTTTCTTTGTCCTTGGGAATGGACTGTTGCCTCTGCCTTACTGGTTGCCTAGGAAGAGGAAGAAGGTTGGAAAGATGGCCCAGTCTGTCAGTGCAGCTAAGTGTATGGGTGGCTGCTCTTTCTCTTTCAAGTTCCCATAGTCTTCACCTTTGTCTTTCTTTTAGGGATAGGATGGGATATATAGTTAGACCTGTGTGAATGCTGCTTCTGGTGTCCTCCTTGTTTCTAGGTTTTAGTCAAGTGAGGTGGGTTCACTAAGTGCTGCTCTCATTATTCTGTAACAATTACCCCTTGTATTCTGTTACAAAGAGCTGTCTGCTCCTTCCTTCCGGTCCTGTTTGCTCGCCATCTTTCGTCATCTTCTAGTGTCTACTTAAAGCTTCTCTTCTTTTAGGTGGTTCTCTGTTTTTTGTTTTGTTTTTTAATTGTCATCTTCCATTGCCAGAGTCTTGCTATGTACCAGCTGTCCCCAACTCATGGTTTAGTTGCTTGGTCTCTTGGATGTTGGTATCCTAGGCATGAACCACCACCAGCTGTAACTCTTATGTACGTGGTGTGGGAGTTGAAGACTGCAGCATGCATCCAGTCCACCTTCTTTTAATCAGAAGCTAGTCTGTACTGTTATTCTTTGGATGTTTTGTATCCTAATGTATTCTGTAAATGCTTTATGAACAAAACTAACAAACATTTTTTTTTAAATTAGGAAAAACTTTACAATATCTATAAATAATAGGATTAATTCCCCACCTCTAAATTTTTTTCTCTGAAGTCTAATAATATCAAGAAAGCTTATTTATTTATTTAATGTGTATGAGTACTGTAGCTTCCTTTAGATACATAAGAGGGCATTGGATCCTATTACAGATGGTTATAAGCTACCATGTGGTTGCTGGGAACTGAACTCAGGACCCCTGGAAGAGCAGTCAGTGCTTTTAACCCTCTGAGCCAAGGGGTGCTTTTAAATTATTTTATTAATTAATTAATTAATTAATTAATTTTGGTTTTTCGAGACAGGGTTTCTCTGTATAGCTCTGGCTGTCCTGGAACTCACTTTGTAGACCAGGTTGGCCTCAAACTCAGAAATCCTCCTGCCTCTGCCTGGGATTAAAGGCGTGCACTACCATACCCGGCTTTTAAATTATTAAAAGAATGTGTTATTGTGGTGGTCATTATTCCATAACTGAACCGTTTTAAGAAACTTTAGCCCTTCTCATTTACTTATCTAAAAACATCTGCTTTAATTATGACTTCAGTCTGTGCTACTGTGTGTATGAAACTATTTTAAGTTTGGCTTTACTATTCTAGGTGTTTAATTAACATTAGCTCTCCTAGTTGCCTTAGTAGATTTTTAGGATATCTGCTGAGATGTCCTAATAAAACTTGTGTATTTTCTGTGTGCCCTCTTTTAATTGTTACTGCTAAGATTTACACATAATTTCCCTCTCTTTATCCTAGTTTTTCTTACAGTATATTTTCCAGGAGATTGTATTTTATTTTCTATCTTTTTAGTACAGTGGTTCTCAACCTTCCTAAATGCTGTGATCCCTTAATAGAGTTCTTCATGTTGTGGTGACCCCCCAACCACAAAATTCTTTTCATTGCTACTTTATTACTATGAATTGTAATGTAAATATCTGTGTTTTTCAGTGAGTCTTAGGTGACCCATGTGTCCCTGTGTGAAAGGGAGCTTTGACCCACAGGTTGAGAACCTCTGTTGTATTTGGTTAGGCTTATTTTTATATTTAAATTGATTGAATTCTTATTATGTTATTTTATGCCACTGCTGTAAGGCAACTAGAGGCCAGGCTTATTTATACCTCCCTCATCTTGTGACGTGCTTTTAATTAGTTAAAAATTTTACCAAGGCTACACAGAAAATCTTGTCTCAAAATTTTTTTAAAAAAATATTTTATTGTTTGGAATTGTTTTTGCTATCCTTGATATTTTGTTTTTCCATATGAAGTTGAGGATTGCTCTTTCCATGTCTGTGAAGAACTGTGTTAGAATTTTGATGGGGATTGCATCAAATCTGTAGATTGCTTTTGGTAAGATGGCCATTTTTACTATGTTAATCCTACTTATCCATGAGCATGGGAGATCTTTCCATCTTTTGAGGTCTTCTTCGATTTCTTTATTCAAGGACTTGAAGTTCTTGTCATACAGATCTTTCACTTTCTTGGTTAGAGTTACACCAAGATATTTTATATTATTTATGGTTATTGTGAAGGGTCTTGTTTCTCTAATTTATTTCTCAGCCCATTCATCATTTATATAAAGGAAGGCTACTAACTTGTTAATTTTATATCCAGCCACTTTGTTGAAGTTGTTTATCAGCTGTAGGAGTTCTCTGGTAGAATTTTTTGGGTTGTTTATATGTACTACATATTATCTGCAAATAGTGATACCTTGACTTCTTCTTTACAGTTCTTTCTTTGTTGGGTCATAAAATTCTTTGTGGCTTCATAGAATGAATTAAGTAGTGTTCCTTCTGTTTCTATTTTGTGGAATAATTTGAGGAGTATTGTGTTAGCTTTCCTTTGAAGGTCTAGTAGAATTTTGCACTAAAACCATCTGGCCCTGGGCATTTTTTTGTTACAAGGTTTTTAATGACTGCTTCTATTTCCTTACGGATTATGGGATTCTTTAGATAGTTTACCTGCTCTCAAGGTTTTGGTACCTGGTATCTGTCTAGGAAATCATCCATTTCATCTAGATTTTCCACTTTTGTTGAGTATAGGCTTTTGTAGTGAGATCTGATGATTTTTTGAATTTCCTCAGTTTTTGTTGTTATGTCTCCCATTTCATTTCTGATTTTGTTAATTTGGATACTGTGTCTGTGCCCTTTAGTTATTTTTGCTAAGGGTTTTTCTATCTTGTTGATTTTCTCAAAGAATCAGCTCTTTGTTTTGATGATTCTTTTTATCTTTCTAATTGGTTGGTTTCAGCCCTGAGTTTGACTATTTCCACTTTGGGGGAATCACTATGCCTGACCTCAAGCTGTACATTACAGCAAGAGTGATAAAAACCGCATGGTATTGATACAGAGACAGAAAGGTCGATCAGTGGAATAGAACTGAAGACCCAGAAGTAAACCCCACACACCTATGGACACTTGATCTTTGACAAAGAAACCAAAACCATACACTGGAAAAAAAAAAAGAAAGCATCTTCAACAAATGACACTGGTCTAACAGGCAGTCTGCATGTACAAGAGTGCAAATTGATCCATATTTATCACCTTCTACAAAGCTCAAGTTCAAGTGGATCAAGGATCTCCACATAAAACCAGATACACTGAATCTAATAGAAGAGAAAGTGGGAAACAGTCTTGAATGCATTGGCACAGGGGAGAATTTCCTGAACAGATCGCCAATGGCTCAGGCTCTAATCAACAGTTGACAAATGGGACCTCATGAAACTGAAAAGCTTCTGTAAGGCAAAGGACACTTGTCAATAGTTCAAAACGGAAACCTACATATTGGGAAAAGATCTTCACTGACCCTACTTCTGACAGAGGGCTAATATCCAAAGTTTATAAAGAGCTCAAGAAGTTAGACTCCCAGCAAACCAAATAACCGAATTAACAAATGGGGTACAAAGCTAAACAGAATTTTCAGCAGAGGAATCTTAAGTGGCTGAGAAGCACTTAAAGAAATGTTCATCATCCTTAGTCATCAGGGAAATGCAAATCAAAACAACCCTAAGATTCCACCTTACACCAATCAGAATGGCTAAGATCAAAAACTCAAGCAAGAGCACATGCTGGTGAGGATGTGGATAAAGGAACACTCCTCCATTGCTGGTGGGACTTCAAACTGTTACAACCACTCTGGAAATCAACCTGGCAGTTCCTCAGAAAACTGGAAATAGTTCTACTTGAAGACCCAGCAATATCACTCTTGGGCATTTACCCAAAAGATGATCCACCTTATCACAAGGACAGGTGCTCCACTATGTTTGCAGCAGCCTTATTTGTATTACCCAGAAACTGGAAATTACTCAGATGTTCCTCAACTGAAGAATGGATACAGAAAATGTGGTTCATTTACACAATGGAATTCTGTTAAGCTATTAAAAAATAAGGACATCATGAATTTTGCAGGCAAATGGATGGAACTAGAAAATATCATTTTGAGCGAGGTAACCCAGACCCCAAAGGACATGCATCGTATGTACTCACTGGTAAGTGGATATTAGCCAAAAAGTACAGAATACAAATGTTACAACTCACAGACCATATGAAGTTTAACAAGAAGGAAGGCCCAAGTGTAGATGCTTCAATCCCAATTAGAAGGGGAAACAAAATGATCATGGGAGGCAGAGAGTGAGAGGGAAGTAAGTGGGAGATGGGAGGCAGAGGAGAAAAGCAGGGCAGGATCAGGTATGGGAGGGAGACAGTAGAGAAGCCCAGAGGGCCAGAAGAATGAATGGAAATATGCAGCAGTGTAGGGTAGGGTTTAGGGGATCCTCTAGAAAGTCCTAGATACCTGGGATGTGAGGGGCTCCCAGGACTCAATGGGGGTGACCTGAGCGAAAATGCCCAACAGTGGGGAGATAGAACCTGAAGAGACCACCTCCAGTGAACAGACAAAGCTCCCAGTTGAGGGAATGGGGCTACCCACCCATCTTCAAAATTTTTGACACAGATGTTCCTATCTAAAGAAAATTAAGGGACAAAAATGGACAAAGAGACTGAAGGAAAGGCCACCTAGTATCTGGCCCAACTTGGGATCCATCCCATGGACAGACACCAAACCCTGACACTATTATTGATTCCATGTTGTGCTTGTAGACAGGAGCCTAGCATGGCTGTTCTCTGAGAGGCTTTACCAGCAGCTGACTCAGGAAGATACAGCCAACCATTGGACTGAGGTTGGAGAGCCCTTTGGAAGAGTTAGGGGAAGGACTGAAGGAGCTGAAGGGGATTGCAACCCCATAGGAAGACCAACAATGTCAACTAACCCTAATCCCTGGGAGCTCTCAGAGACTAAGCCACCAACCAAAGAGCATATCTGGGCTGGTCTGTGCCCCTGGCACATATGTAGCAGAGGACTGCCTTGTCTGGTCTCTGCAGGAGAGGATGCCCTTAATCCTGTAGAAACTTGATGCCCTAGGGAAGGGGGATTCTGGTGGGGGTGAGCTGGGGTGGGTGGGTGAGTGAGGGAATACCTCTCAGAAGCAAAGGGGAGAGGTGATGGGGTGAAGAACTCGGGGAGGGGGGCCAGGAAGGGTGGCAACATTTGGAATGTAAATAAATAATTTTAAAAAGTGGAAAACAAGAAACAAAACTACCCTATAGAAGTGGAAATCAGACCTTTAATCACTGCTGCATCCCAGTAAGGTGACAAGCCACAACGTCATCAGTTATTATTAGTGTCCCCGGATAGACTTGGCTTGTGACCCTCCTACTCACGCCCTCTTTTATTAAGAAAAGAATTTCACATATGAAACCTTAGTTTTTTGGCTAAATAAAGAAAAAGAAAATCTCCAGATTTAAAAAGATCCTGAAGACACCATGGTCTAGGTATAGTAACACATCCTCCTCATCCCAGTGCTAGAGTGGCTCAGGGTGGAGAACAACAAGATCAAGGTTGGGGCTGGAGAGATAGCTCAGTGGTTAAGAGCATTAACTGCTCTTCCAGAGGTCCTGAGTTCAATTCCCAGCAACCACATGGTGGCTCACAACCATCTGTAATGGAATCCGATGCCCTCTTCTGGTGTGTCTGAAGACAGCTACAGTGTACTCATATAAATAAAAATAAATAAATAAATCTTAAAAAAAAAGTCAAGGTCAGTCTCAGCCCCTCAACGGTGGGGCTGGGGGTGGTGGTAGGGGATGAGGAGGGGAAGAAGGGACCTTGGGGAAAGGTAGCACAAGGCACTATCTCTTGGAGGACTATTTCACATCTCCTACTGGACTTCATAGTTCCTGTTTATCCTTTCCCTCTGCTCCAGGAGGCTGACCTGATGGACAAGTCAGGGAGCCCCCCGGTCTTACGGAAGTCAAGAGGTCCCATCACCAGTTGCTGAGGACATGAAGAAAGTGGCATATGTGTTTCTAGTAGCTTGTTCACAGGTAAGTTTCCTAGTTTGGCAAATTCTAAATCTTGTCAGGGGCCCTTTCACAAAGCTACTATTTTTGGCTCTGGTGTTTGGCTCATGTCCTTGTCCCTTTAGGCTAAGACATGGAAACTGTTGCTCAGTTTGAGGGTCTGCGTCCATCATTGCTTGGTTTCTATAACATCCCTTTATCTCTTTGTAGACTCTTGACAACCACCTAGTTTGCATACACTTTTCTACTTGGAGTGTTCTGAGAATTCATCCTATATATTAAATGACACGTACACTGGATAATTCCACAAACATCATAATTTGTAACAGTGAAATGTTAAAAATATAATATCAATTAGAAGAGTACAAAGTAATATACAACAGTAAAACATTATACATATATGATATATACAGTAGAATATTACAAAGCTATAAAAATATGAGTCATTATGAGTTAAGAAAATGTCATTTCCCTTGTAATATGAATTCAGAGCTCTGTAACTCTCATACATCAGATGTAGATAGCATATTTGTAGTTCCAACAAAGATTAAGAAAAAATTATAAGGAATTTCTAAAGAACTCATAGAAAGTAATAGAAAAACTGATAAATGATACAGTTGCAGAAATGTCCCAAGTAGTATAATTTTTGGAGAGCTATCTTTCTTAGCATGATCCATACATGGAATTTTTGTTTGACTCTTCCTGATAAAGGTTCATTTAACACATGATCCATTTATCATTTAGGGGAGGTTCAAGTCTGTAGCTGGGGTGACTGACTTATTACAGAGCTGTGCTCAGTGATCTTGGATTCCATGAAAGGTGTGACTTGTTAAAGGCAATCAGTGAGGATTGTAAGAGAAGACTACTGGGACCATGCCATCCAAGGTGAGAGAGCTAAGCCGGACACATCGCTTTTATATTATTTAAAGTGGAAAAAATAGAGAAGGATTTTAAAATGGTAGTTGTAGTATTTCTGACATGGGCCTGTGAAAATCAAAGAGATGCACTCACCCTTCCTGGAGCTGAACCTGGGCAGACTCCTCAGTCACGAGAGCCTCGTACTCCTCAGCTGCAAATCTGTCCCAGTCAGACGGCTCAGGGCCATCATTTTCAACATCCTGATTAAAAGGAGGAATTAGAATAAAGGCAGAAATTGGAAGTAGGTATATTTATGGTATAAATATTATAAGTGTATATTGCTGAAAACCAATATAGTAAAAGAGGGACTAAGGCAACATTCCACAGTAATGTGCCCCTGAAATTACAAAATTATGTGTGTTAATAATCAGCTTACATGGTTTTGGTCATGATTCTATCTTTAAAAAAAAAAGGATTAATTTGTGAATCAAGTATATTTTTAGCATTTGCAGAAGTCAGCAGGGGCCACTGGAGTTAGATAGTTGTGAGTCACTATGTGTGTGTTGGGAACTGAACTTAGGTCCTCTGCAAGAGCAGCAAGTCCTCTTAATCTCTGAGCCATCTCTCCAGCTCCATGATTCTTGAAAAGAAAAATTTGTGCTTTTTGTGTGTGCTACATGACCTGAGTGGGTGAGCGTGCCTGCACGTGTGGAGATCAGAGGACAACTATATGGAGTCTGTACTCTTGCCATTCAGGGTTTACTGATGGTCCAACATGTTTGCTCATGACAAAGGAGCTTGTCTCTATTCTTATGCAGAACATTTAAAATTGATAGCCATACACAGGAATAATACTTGAAAAAGTGTCCCAGGATCTGAAGTTGTCTGTTCTGGAGTTCTGGTATTACTTAGAAGAGTAAATCTATTTTCCACACTATCTTGGAAGTGCATAGCACAATTAAACCAAGGTCAGTGTAGCTGATATTTTTTTTTCAAAACTACTTTGTTGAAGCTAGTTTCTAATGGTATGTAACCGCCTACAGCGATCAGTGCAGCCCGCTAGGTAGCAAGGACTTAGAGATGGGGGTTACCTAAACTGCAGATTCTTTTTTTTTTTTTTTTAACTTAAACCCTTTTTATTTATTTTATTATTATTTTCTTTATTTACATTTCAAATGCTATCCTGAAAGTTCCCTATACCCGCCCCCCGCCCCTGCTCCCCTAC
>NC_034599.1:94397098-94402813 GCF_900095145.1 Mus pahari
TAGTCCATCCTTTCATCTTAGCTCTAAATTTTGTCTCTGTATCTATATCCTTTCATGGGTATTTTGTTCCTGGGTATTTTGTTCCTTATTCTAAGGAGGAATGAAGTATCCACACGATGGTCATCCTTCTTGGTTTTCTTATGTTTAAACTGCAAGATTCTTATGGGATGAGATGTATTGTTGATATTTATTAATTTACTTGGAGGCCGGGTCTTTCTACATATCCCTTGTTTGTCCTGGAACTTGCTAGGAAGATCAGGCTGGGCTTGAACTCAGATAATCCCTTTTCTTCTCCCCTCCCTTCTGCTTCAGACTTTATTGTCCCTTTTTATATTTGATCAAGTATTTTAGATACTATCTCTTTAAATACAGAGAGCCTATATGCACAGACCATTTAATATGCAGCATATATATACCTTTGGTACTTTAGCTCTGAGAGTTCAATTTCAATGTATACTGTTACCTTCTGGACTGCAAAAGGATCTCTTTGTTCATGGTCCAAGTATTTCTCCAGGTTAAAGAAAGTGTCGTAGAAGATGTGGGCCATTCTGCACCTCTTCAGATCGCGCAGAGTTATTCTGCCTATGAAAGACAAATATACCCTGTAAACTTCACTGGTGACTCTTTTGACAAAAGAAAAACTCACTAATGTTGAAAAGTATATGTATATGTCCATTTTATTATAAATCCCATTTTTAGAAAGGTGAGAAAATTTTAACTTGTACATGCCAGTGGCTTTTAAGTACATTCATGATGTAGAACCATCAACTCTGTAACATTATCCACCCTCCCAACCCAGCAAAGAACTATAGTTTCTTCAAGAAGTCCTCCCATTGCCATGCCTCTGAGTCACTAATCTATTTCTTTTCTTTATGGAAAGTCCTACTTCTTAAATAGTGGATTTGACATTCATAGTCAGAGAGAAACTAAATTTTTCTGTGGTTGGGAAGCCTGTAAGGCAGCTCTGGAATGCTAAATACATCAGGACATGACAGAACTCTGTGTTCATTCTGTTTAAGGATGAACAGTGTAAACTGCTGTTCCGCTGGCCTTACCATCACTAGCTGGCTTCACCAAGTCAAGCATCTGGCACAACAGATCATGGAAGGGCAAGGGCTCAATGCCCATGGCTTCCATCCGTTCACACTGCTCTTCATAGAAGTACTCTAGTTCATACATGGAAAGTACGCCATCTCCGTCCACATCCATGCAGCGGAACCAGTACTCAACGCTAGGAGGAAGAAGATGTTTGTTAGCATGGACCTGGTAGTGGTTCTTTTAATTTACATGTGTGTTACAGATTATGCTTAGCTTATAAAGGTTTATTAGAAAAAACAATGGAGAGCGGGAGAGATGGCTCAGTCATTAAAAGATAGGTTCACAACTAAAAATATAAAACAAAAAATGGGAGGTCCCCTCTGCCATCTGTTTTTAAATTCCAGAATCAGTCATTTCCAAAAGCCAATTATTTTGCTTTTTATCTTGTTTTTTCAGACCCCCCCCCCCCCATATTTCTCTCCGTTTTTCAGTTTCAAGAATTGTGCACTGATTTTACCAACAGATGATATTTTGGCCTTTATCACTTCCATTTACTTAATACAGTGAAACTGTTCATTATTCAGAGTTAATAACAGTATGTTCCCTTTATCTCTCATTTATTTTGCTTCTCATGGCCTTGTTATTACATTATCCCTTAAATTGCCACTAGTTGTTTTGATCCACATTCAATTACAGCAGGTATTTTAACAATTGATTTTTCTTGAAATACCCTTT
Source organism: Mus pahari (assembly GCF_900095145.1). Classification (NCBI taxonomy): domain Eukaryota; kingdom Metazoa; phylum Chordata; class Mammalia; order Rodentia; family Muridae; genus Mus; species Mus pahari. The sequence continues at coordinate 94,398,872 of NC_034599.1, forward strand.
GATTCTTTCTGACTTAATTTTCTATGGTCTGTTTGGTCTCTATATCTGGCTCACAATTCCATCTTGAAGTTCTTTTCACTGTAGTCTCTCTTGGGACTCCTGTCTCTCCCATCTTTTGACATGGCACATTAGCTAGTAGTAATCTTAAAGAAGAGTTACAGCAGGTAAGTGTGTCTGTCTCTCTCTGTGTCTGTATGTGCATGCATGTGGAGGGCGGAGATCAACATTGGTCATCTTCCTCAATTGCTTTTCCACATTTGACACAGGGCCTCTTATTAGCCAACTAGCCTATGCTAGTTGACTGATGAGCCCCAGGGATCAACCTGTCTCACCTCCTTAGCACAGGGATTACAAGTGTGTACCATGACTGACATTTTTTTTTTTTAAACATGAATTCTAAGGATCAAACTGAACTATCCATATTTTTTGACCTTGCATTTCTTTTTTTCTTTTTTAAATTTAATTTATTTTAAATACATTCATACTATGTCATCTAAGATGGCTTCCAACTCCTGGGTCACGTGATTATCCTGATCTAGCTCTTGAGCAGCTGGATAGCAGGGTCTTGACATTCCTCCTGGCTCACATCTCAGATATGGAAAGGTTCCTTTCCCAAACCTCTAATTTGGCATTACAGCTAATTCTAGAATTAAAGCTCAGTAGTGCTTTTCCTTCAGATTTTTATCTTTATTTTATTTTGAGGGGGCCTCACATTGTACCTTTTGTATGTGTCTACTAGGATTTTAACTTTTACATATGATATGGGTTTACAAACTACTCTTAAGGTCAGGTGCTATGCCCATGACTACCACAAAATTCACTCAATGGTAGTTTTAGAGTTTCTTTGTCTCAGGGCTCCAACCCCCTCATGCCAACCCCTTACAGATCCTTTATGTATATTTTACAGCTTCTGGTTTTGTTTTTTTATGGGGATTGTCTGTGTGCAAATGTGTATGTGCCTGAGTTTGCAGGTAGTTTTTTGGACTTTTTCTCTTCTGTTTTTGTTTTGTACTATCCCAATTAGTTTGTTTTTAGCTTATTATTTTTAGATATTTGTGTGGATTTGGATGGGAGGGAAAGTGATCTTGGAGGAATTAGGGGAGGAGAATCATAATCAGAATGCCTTGTATGAAAAAATTATTTTCAATAAAAGAAAAAAGGCAGCCCAGCTTACAGAACATATCCCACAGAGAGACAACAGCTTTTGGGATAGCCCCTGTTCCAGTTGTTCAGGACCCACATGAAGACCAAGTTGCACATCTGCTACATAAGTGTGGGGAGGCCTAGGTCCAGCCTGTGTATGCTCTTTAGTTGGGGTTCAGTCTCTGAGAACCCCAAGGGTCCAGGTTAGCTGACTCTGTTGGTCTTCCTGTGGAATTCCTGTCTCATTAGGGGCTGCAATCCTTCCTCCTATTCTTCCATAAGAGTCCCCAAACTCCATCCACTGTGTCTCTCCGAGTCAGCTGCTGGGTGGAGCCTCTCAGAGGACAATGTAGCACTATTCTTTTTGTTTAGGATTGCTTTAGCCATCCAGCATTTTTTGTGCTTCCATACAAATTTTAAGGGTGCCTTTTCTACGTCTGTGATAAAGAGCACTAGAATTTTTATTGGGATTGTATTTTGAATCTGTAAATCTATTTGGGAAGTAGAGGAAGGGCTGAATGAATGTGTAAAGACTGGGTGAATGTGTGTTATTTAACATGGGAATGGCCCTGTCAAGGATCAGTGAGTGCTCCATATCCATGGGAAACTAGCAAAGCCATCCCTATATGGTTCAGGATTGGAGTTGGCAAAGCCTTCCTCTGGTCTAAGTGTGACTGTTGATAATGTTTGCAAGTATGAGTGTTTAGAAATGATTGGCCAGTGTGTGTAAAGATTAGGATTGCAGTGTCCTGCTTTTGGATGTTAACAGTCTGAGACTGCTTGCCTACATACCAAAACTAGCCAACCCCTGACAACCCTCTCCCTATACTTAATAAAAGCACTGTTTTGTGAAGTTGGCGTTACTCAATCAGGGTATGCATGGCTCACCTGACCCCAGTCATTTTTGTCTACTGACTCCTTTACATGGTGTATTACATTTGTTGATTTACATATATTGATCCACCCCACATCTCCTCCTAGGCCTCCTAGGAGTATCTGTGTTCATCAATGAAACTGTTGAAAATCATTTTTTAAGTCTTTTGATACAGGGTCTCACTATGTAGCCTCTAGCTGGCCTGGAACTCTCTGTATAGACCAGGGTGGCTGAGAACTAATAGGTCTACCTGCCTCTGGAGTGCTGGGATCAAAGACATGTGCCACAACAAATAGATTAAAATTTACAAGAAGAGTTTGAAAGTATTCTTCTTTTCCTATTTTCATGTTATAATTTCAGAATGATTAGTATTAGTTCTTTAAAGGTCTGGTAGAATTTTTCAGTGACTCCATCTGGACCTGAGCGTGTTTTCTCTCTCTCTCTCTCTCTCTCTCTCTCTCTCTCTCTCTCTCTCTCTCTCTCTCTCTCTNTCTCTCTCTCTCTCTCTCTCTCTCTCTCTCTCTCTCTCTATATATATATATATATATATATATATATATATATATATATATATATATATATAAATGTAAAATTTTCAAGTACATATTCTCAAAAACTAAATGTTTACTTGTGTGTGTGTCTGTATTGGGATATCTACATGTAAGTACAGGAGTCCACTAAATTTAGAAACATTGGATCCTTTGGAGCTGGAGGTACAGGTAATTGTGAACTGCCTGACATAGGTCCTGGGACTTGAGTCAGGTCGTCTGTGAGAACAGCATGTATACTCTTAACTTCTGAGCCATCTCTAGCTTTAGTACTGGGCTACTTTTTGATCGTGGTTGTATATTATCATTTTTAATTGATTCAATCTTGTTGTTTATCATAGATGTTTATATCTTGGTTTTTATCATAGATGTTTATATTTTATCTTGGTTTTTAAATAGTAGTTTGCATACACACATACACACACACACTTATATTTACATACTTCTTTTAGATTTCCTACTTACTGGAGTAGGAAAAAAATCTTTCATCTTTAAAATGTATGCCTTAATAATTTTCTTAATCAATAGTATCTGTTTTAATGTGTCCCTTTTCATCTCTAATTTTGTTTTGGGTTTTTCTTTCTTTTGGTTAGGGTTTCTTCAATCAATATTGTTTTTCTTTCCAAAGAACCAGTTCTTTGTTTCATCCATTTTCTGTATGTTTTCATGACTTTGTCATTATTTCCTGCCTTAATCTTGATTTTTTTTATCTACTGCTTTTGGGTTTGGTTTGTTGTTGCTTTTTGACGGTCTTAAGATTTTTTCTTTTTAATTTTAAGCACTTGGAACCATAAATGTCTGTTCTAGGACTAGTTTTTGCCTCCCATGGGTTTGGTATGTAGTACTCGCATTTTCATCCATTTCTAGGAATGTTTTTGGTTTCCTTCTTCATTTTTTCAGTGATTCTCTTATCATCCAACAGGGTACTGTTTGATATTAGGAGCTTTGGTAGTTTCTCTTGCTGTTGATTTTCAGCTTTAATTCTGGTTAGATAGAATATTAGAAGTTATTTCAATTTTCTAGTACTATTGAGAATGCCTTATGTAGTAATATATATTCTGTAATTCTGGGATGGAATGTTTTATAGATATTTGTTAGGAACATTTAGTTTATGATACCATTTGTAATTATCTAGTAGTATTTGTTCTATCTCTGTATATTACCTTAAAATGTTTTTATTTTTATTTTATGTATATGAGTGTTTAGCCTGAATGCATACATGTGCACCATTGTGTGTTTTGTGCCTTTGGAGGCTAGAAGGATGTCAGGTCCCCTGTAATTGTCATTAAGGATGATTACAACCCACCACATGGGTGCTGGGAACCAAACCTAGATCCACTGCGAGAGAAGCATGTACTTTCCTTTTTTTTTTTTTTT